>NC_045697.1:16431630-16733445 GCF_009834535.1 Camelus ferus | reverse complement strand
AATAAGTTAGAATGGAGCCTAAGTACAGATGGGAACCTACATTTTATGCCTGCTTAAATAGGAGTGTAAGTATTAGCGGGAATTAAATGGACTCCCACAGGTGTAAATATATCTACAGAGGGAATTCTTCAGTTTTGCTTGTATTTATTTCCGCTTGATTCTTATTTTATTTTATTTTTGCAAGAATCATCCTCAGTTTTTGTTCATTGCTTTCTTCAGTTAGAGTACTTAACTGGAGGAAGATTCCTTGTACTGATTATACACATTCATAGCCAATGACAATTGAATATGGGAGAAAGCACTCAAGAGACTGCGGTGCACTTATACACAGATTCTGCTTTAAATATGTGTCCCTGAGATGCAAACTTGTGTGTGTTGGGGGTGTGTGCTGGGTCTAGACACATGTACATACACGATATTTTAAGTAGCCTCTATGGCCATGGGGAGCTGCCTAGATAGTGAAATTAAATTTTGTGCTCTTTTTACTAGCCACTGTGTCAGTGCAGCCAGCAACTTTGGCATCTGACAGGGCAAATATAGTGGTGCCTGATGTGCTGAGTTTATCTCTCCTGGGAATAAAACAGGAATAAGCTGACTCTCAGGGCATTTGTAAGAAATGAATAGATGCGGAAGTATTTTTTATAAGAAATACGTGATGTGACGTCAAGTGATCCTTATTGTCCTGACTGTTTTTCTGTTGGCCACATAGGCTTGAGATTTCTTGAGTCTTTTTTTTTTCCTGCCTTCATGTGACCATCTCATTTTCAAAGCCCTTTGTTCCATACACTAAACAAAAAGCTCGTGGATTATTTTAGAGATGCTTCCTATTGAATGATGTAGGAGTTAGCAACCTGTAAGAAGTGCCATGTCGGGGTTCTGCCCAGTTTGGAGTGTGAGAAGGTGGGCAGACAGGCTGTTAGTACCCATTTCTGGGTGTAAGACAAGAAGGAAAACCCACTGCGGATTGTAGATCATACAAGGAGACAAAGAGAAGAAAGGGGGAAAGAAAGAGTTGTTTGAAAGTGGGTACTCAAAATATTTAACAACCTTTTTAGCAAAGACTGAGACCACTCAGAACAGACATGTACAATGTACAGTTAGTGAAGCGGTCTGTCCTCATTAAAGTGGTTAAAAAAAAAACAAAACTAAAAACCTCAAATTCTATATCAGGGGTCTAATCTGAATTGTTATTTTCTATTTCACGTGAGGAAAAAAATGTCTTTATTTTGAATTCAACTTCTTGAAAAGTTGGATGAAACTTTTTCATCGAAACCAAACTTGATACATGCAAACATTTTTTGCCTTTTTGTGCATGAAACCAAGGTATAGCCCTTTAATGGTGCTTCAGGAAACGGCCTTCTATGATCAGTTGTCTTCCTTATTTGAACCCCTAAGTCTATCATAAAATTCACTTTCTCATTTATTTATGTCAGCTCCCAGTGGGGTCTAGTGGAACAAACAATCCAAAATAGTGGATAATCCCAAAATGTCATTTATATTTGGCTTCAGAATACATTACCAGATGTTACTCTAGCAGATTTCCCTTCTTAATTAGACCTCACTTAAAGTAGGACTTAATTTTGTCTTCATTAGCTGCTTCCAAATCAGCAGGATGGGGCAAGAAGGAAGCCCAAGGCATGCTGGGTATTTGGGAGGAAGCTGGCCCAGAGCTAAAAGTCGGCGGTAGGTCGTGTTCCAGGAATGAAATTCAAATATGGGTAATCAAGATGACGGGCATGGGGAGGAAGCTATAGCTCGGTGATGGAGCATGTGCTTAGCATGCACACGGGCCTGGTTCAGTTCCCAGTACCTCGGTCAAAAATAATAAATAAATAAATGAACCTAATTATCTCCTCCCCCACTGCCCAAATAAATAAAATTAAAAAAAGTTTTAAAAGATGATGGGCATATACACCGGAGATGTTTATTGAGCACCTTCTTCAAGAATTCTCAGGCTGTCATTAACTCTTTCTTTTCTTCCTATTACAAGTGTAGAAAAATTCTGTCACAGGAATTCCACAGATAATAATCCAAAACTTTACATAGTGAAACATACAGGCTGAGAGAGGCTAAGTGACCTCTCGCACAGGCTGATCTCTGAGTAAACAGTACCTAAGGTACTGAAACTGATTAATGAATGATAAGAAGACCCCACTGTTTCCTTCTTATTGACAATTTGAATAATGAGGAAGTAAGAATTCTCCTGGCCTAATTCGCATTAAGAGAGCTAAGATAATGAAGCTGTGATTAAATGGCTATTAAACTATTTTTATCAAACAGAGATCAAGCGAGTGTGAGAATCTGGGGATGCAAGGTCTAATTGCAATTCTACGAGATGTGGAAAAAATTACTCTCATAAGCAAGGCATGGTCCTTCCATAACAGCCTGCACTGAAGAATCTTTGGGCAGCATCATGCAGTTTTCACTCTGTGTTTCTCCCTTCAGGTGTCAATAGCTCAGAGTCCCTCATCTCTTCCTTAATTTAGTGGATTTATTCACTCTGTGCAGTTGGGTGAGTTCGATGCATTGTCCACCCACCATGTGTAACCGGTTGGAGGATCTTTTGCCAACCACTCACAAAGGAACGAGGCCCAGATATTATATCCCGGATCCCGAATTTCAATCTTGGTGTGACTTGGGGGCACATGAAGGGGCAGATTCTGCCCCTCCAGCTGTCCCTTTTGGGCTGCATCACACCTAGTGCCGTTCACACAGGCACCCCACAGTCCCCGAGAGCAGTAATGAATCTTCCGGTTTTACCATCGTTCTGAACGATCATTTGTTAATGATATGACATGCCTCGGATGTGCTGCACATTCTGAATTGTGGGTTGTTAGTATACATGTGTGTGTATCATCTGTCACTGGTAATTCTTTGCACCTCGAGCGAGTTTTTGTAGATGTGCCTTCTTTATTCCTGGAGAGCCCTTAGGAGTGAAGTGTGACAGTCACCAGACCTTTGTTTAGGTGGGAAGAATAGCTCCTTTGTGTAAGGGGAGGCCAGGGTTGAAACCCACCCTGGGAGACGCTGCTTAAGAGCCGCAGAGCTCAGGGTGGAAATGCCCGAGGGCCTGCCTCCTACCTTTCCTCTGCCTCTCAGCCCCCGGCTGCCAGGAGGAGATGCTGGTGTAACTGTAGATC
The DNA here is from genome assembly GCF_009834535.1 of Camelus ferus. Classification (NCBI taxonomy): domain Eukaryota; kingdom Metazoa; phylum Chordata; class Mammalia; order Artiodactyla; family Camelidae; genus Camelus; species Camelus ferus. The sequence continues at coordinate 16,730,305 of NC_045697.1, read as the reverse complement.
CTTCCCGGTTGGTGATCGGCCCTCTCTTTTTCACCTCTCTGCTTTTCCCTTCTTAACTTGCATGGAGCTCTTAAGTATATTTTTATAAAAAGCAGTCATTTTGAACAACCAGAAAGCGGTATCAGAGCTCAGCCTTTGGAAGGGTATCTTGCAGTGTCACTCTCCTGACTAATGTGTTTCCCTACCCATCACCTGTGGACAGACACGTGTTAGCAGGCCAGTGTGCTTCATTTGCAGCGACTTTGATGTATTTGCTCTGTAAATTGGGACCCAAGCAATAATGGGAAGTGACATTAATTGTTTAACAGTGTTCTTTTTGTCACACGTGTTGCCTTCTCTGGGGTGTGGGATTGTTGAAACTCATGACAAATTCGTTGAAATGGCCAGAATGAGGGACAATGTCCACTCAGCTTTACATGTGGGAATATCTGCTGAGCAACAAGACAAAAGTGTCATCAGTAAATATCAAACTTTTCCCCCAGTCTTCTATGATTAAAGAAAACAGAGAAGGTGAAATGAGAGACATTCTTTTCTTCCTCACTTTAAGAACAACTTTATTAAAACAAATGGTCTTGGAGAACCTCTCTGAGTATGTATACAAAGATGTCTTTATACATACAAAGATGATAATGAAAAGGTTTAATAATTATTTCTGATGGACATTGACTGAAAATAATGATTAGCGTCCCACTGTTTCATACTGATTTAATACCAGCCTGCCCTCCCCACATACCTCCCACCCCCCCACCCCCATACACACAATGCGTCTTCCATCCCACAAGCCCTCCCCTCCCATTGTGGTTCCAGTTGAGAGGAGAATTTAAATGGTTGGTGGTTTAATCGGGTCTTGTAAATTAATTATGACATTATCAAGCTCCAATATTTCTGCCATTGTATTTGGTGTACATTCACCCAGGCTTATTAAAGAAATTGGAGAAAACTAGTTCATTTAAGTGTTCTTTGTCACTTCGACTTGATTGGAATTATGGTAGTTTGTTTACACAAGGGATAGAACTAAGGCGCTATTGTATTATGTGATTGAAAGCAAACAGAAGCTTGTAGTAGTGCTGGGAAGCCAAACACAAAATTTAAATCGGAGTAAACAAAATTACTCATTTATTGGTAAACATTCTTAACTATTTTCTTCTTGAGCTATTTTTGAACTTCGGTGAAATAAGGCTTTTGAAAACTGCGATGCCTGGAGAAACATCCAATTTACTGAAAGCATGTGCTTGTATGTGTGCATGCGTGGTGCACTTGAGACATTTTCAGATTATTTTTATCTGGTAATAATATGGAGATATTTATATTAATGTAAATCTCATGATTTTGAGATGATTTGAAATAATATATACTTCACATAAATGTAACTTTTATTCAGAACACTTTAATAGCCTGAATTTGGTTGTTGGTATGTGGGGCATTCTAAGTTAAAATAAAAAGGGAGAGATTGGAATCTTTGGATACCAGATTATGATCCTCTGCAGCAAATAAGGGTAAATTTCAGTTTCCTTATTATCAAGGTCACACGGACAGGGTCCAGAACACTTGAAGGGGAGAGGGGATGCTCAATAAAGCCTCATTATTGAATTGAGCAATTTGGATTTTAAAGAACTGGTCAGTTATGGCAGGAAGTGGTGCCATTTTGAAGTTAACATTTCACCCCTACCAATTAGGGTTGGCCTCCCTAGAGTCTAAAACCTCATAGAACTGTTTCTCCACCATGTGTGCCCAAAACCACTTGACTCACAATGTCAAGTCCAGGGGCATTAGGAGGGTGGAAACAAATGTTAAAAATAAATATAAATATATTTATAAAAATAGGTATAAAATAAAAATGAAGTCTACCATGAGTACAAATGGCCCTTCCTGGCTTCTTGAATCCCAACAAGAAAGAAGTTCTTAGTTTTACTCCTGGAGGGAGACTCATCAGTAATGAGGGAAAACAATTTTTTTGTGAAAATAGAATGTATACGTGATAAAGGCCTGCCTAATTTCTCTAGCAATACAATTTGATTTTCTGATTAGCTGTCTTACACTTTGATGCTTGTAATTTTGTCAGGTCAATTAGCAGGAGTTCAGTGCTAGAGAGAAAGGAAGTGTGGGCACTGCTGGCTTCATTAGATGTCAGCAGCTTACGTGCATTTTGTAATAGAATCTGTGTGGGATAATTTAGCTGATATTCTTCATGTCATAGCATACCGAACGTAAAAAAAAAAGACTTATGAAACAGGTCAGACTGGACAAACAATGTGAAGTGCTGAAAGAAGGAAAAGAGAGTAATCTATACAATGTATATTTTAGGCAAAAAAATACAGATCAATGGATTCTTTGGCAAGTAATTAATGACTGTCTACACTGTGTGCCCACATTGGCATTGGTTGCTCAGGTGCATAAGAATATAGCACACTGCCCTACAGACAAGATGTAAAAGCTCCAGTCTGGAAGATCCTGAAAGCATTTTTTTTTTTTTTTTTTACAGAGTACAGATAAATATTCTTTTCTATCATAAATTGTTTACAGGTTCTTCCCTTCCCTTGGAGGGCTCTCAGAGGGGCAGAATTTTGTCTTGTTTCTCTTTGTATCTCCAGCATCTAGCATGGCCCTGACATAGAGCAGGTGTTCAAAAACGTTTGTGGAATGAATAACTGAAGATGAGCTTTCTGAGGATGTGTTGGTGGGAATGAGCATGGGAGGGGGGAAAATGAGTTCAACCATGTTTGCAAGAGCCCCCGTTAGAAGTAATGGCAACCCCAAGAAAGTAGCCCTGGTCACCATAAATGAATGCATGTAAGAGGTGTTACAAAGTAAGACTCCACTTAGTAACCGACCAGGTAAAGAGGACTCAAGGTAGTTCCAGAGTTTAGGGTATGAAGAATTGTTATCCAAACCCAGAAAATCAAGAGAAATAGCAGGTTTTTTTTCATGAAATTTCCTAAGTTTGGATTTTGAGATAAGGAGCTATTAGCAGGTAGAAACATACAGTAGGCAGTTAGAGATTTATGACTGAAGTTGGGAGAGATGTCAGGATAGAAATAAATGACTGCAAAGTGTTCAGTGATGAGATTATAATTGAAACCATGAAAGTGTATAGTTTCTCTCAGTTTAGTTTCAGTTTCTGGTGGTGTTAAAACAGAGGGTTATCTAAACATTTCGGTGGGCATGCGGTACGAGAGGTTGAAACACTGTATCTGAAGATGCAGTAGATGATGGTTAAAATTCTCTCAAGCCCTGAGATTCTTTAAATCTTCTCTTTGAGTTAGGGAAACAAGACATAAATGTGTGGAAGACGACTATGAACAAGACAGGGTCATATTTAGCACTATTAACACTGACACGATAAATGGCTAAATGGGACAGCTCAACCATCAGAGACTGGAAGAGATGAGGTATTAATTAATTGTGTGATTCAGACCAGAAGTAAATTTGGAATTTGAAGAAGACATGCTTTTCTGTGTTCTGGTGGGGGCGTTCCAAATTTCATGTATAGCTTACTCATTTGGTTAAACATGTTCAGTCGCTGCTGATTAATAGTATTACTCATCTGCCCACGTCAACTCACTCATAACTTCTTCGGTTTTTCTGTTTTTGCAGAAGATAGATGAAGAGAATGAGGCAAACTTGCTAGCAGTCCTCACAGAGACACTGGACAGTCTCCCTGTGGATGAAGACGGATTGCCCTCATTTGATGCACTGACAGATGGAGATGTGACCACCGAGAATGAGGCTAGTCCTTCCTCCATGCCTGACGACACCCCTCCGCCTCAGGAGGCAGAAGAGCCGTCCCTAGTAAGAACCCTTCCTACTGTTTAGCAGGAATTGGAGTTGCCTCTGGCTACCCGCTGCATGGGTATGATGTAGTAACAATAAGGTTCAGATTTTTCGTTTAGACTGATGCCAAAACAATCCCCAAGCACACTCAGCATTGCAAATTCTGTGATTCTGTGTTTAAAAATCTTGATAATACAGTCTTCATGTGGTCTCACTGCAGTTTTTTAAAACTATCTTCTGCTGTTAATGTGTATTTTTACATCTGAGTATTACTCATTTTCATGGTTAGGAACTTAGAAAATGTATACAATGAAAAAGAATAGATGAAAAATTCACCTGTAATTTCAAATAACCTCTAATATCAAAAGTGATGGAAATGCCCTCTTGTTTTAAAATAGATCATGAACATGTGTTTGTGAATTTTAAATGTTTGCATAATTTTTAATGGCCGCATGGTATTTTATTGTTTGGAGATGAGCTAATTTATTAAGCAATCTTTTATGGTTGGGTATTTAGTCTTTTTTTTTTCTATTTTTCACAATCATAAATTGTATAATAATTGACATACTTATAGTTTTATTCTCATGCATATTATTTTAGAAATAGAAGGTAGATCAAAGAGTATGCAATATTTTAAGGCTTTGGATCCATAATTCTTAGGAAGATTGAAAAATAATAGCACATTTGCAACCTAAGTTACCTAAATTTATGGTAGGCAATGAAGAGTGGATTCGTTGGCAATGAAGAGTGAATTTTCTTTTCAATGCAGTGCTTGATCGGGATTTTATTAGTTCTAAGACACAGTTTACCTTCTCAGCTATGGTAGCTATTTGTCATTTGCTATAAATCTGATGTAAGAGCACACAATGTAAATTATGAGATGCCATCCTGAGAACTTTAATAATGCTCTCTGGCCTGCCAGTTAGATGTTATTTCTCTCTCATCTCTAAGTCTTTAAATGTTAACAAGCATTTCACGTAAACCTATGGAGGCTTACTTGTATTCCTTTGCATTTTGAGATTGCTTGGCCTAGACGAGACTATCTCATAAGCAGCTGTAACATCCGTATTTCCCGATTTGTCCATGTGTCAGTGTCATTGGCTTTGCTGGCAGGTATTCTGATGTCTTTACATTGATACCCAATGGTTTTCATCCACACTGTTGTTTCAACTCAGAGGGGTTGTTGACTCAAAGTCATACTGCGTGTCCCAGCAGGGAGATCCGGGAAGGCCATCAGGTCAAAAGAAGAGACAGAGGTCAAGACAGAGTAAATGCTTTGCCTGAGTCAGAACCCACATCTCCTGATCCACAGGCCAGGATTCTATCTACTTAAAAATGCTTTTCAGTGACAGTCACTCTTTTATCCCAAATATTCTTTGAATCAGTAGTGTTTAACACTTGATTGTGAAATACGATTCAAAGAATCACAGAATTTTTCATTTATTGTCACTTGATTCATTTAGGTTGTTGAGAGGATAATGTACACATACTCCCTCCCCACTCCCAAGTCCTCATTTAGCAAAACCCCTTTTCTTACTTTGTAGATATTTGGAAATCTTTTTAGAAAGATCCTTTTGCCTTATTTTATCTAAAAGAAAAAAAAAATTAAGTAGACACTACTAAGTCTCCAGCGTAGGAAAAGGTAACACTTTCACAGCTGGCAGTGTCATGCCAAACTTTTTCTTACTTTTAAAAAATAAGTTTCCTGAGAGGGAGGGTATAGCTCAAATGGTAGAGCGCATGACCAGCACGCAAGAAGTCCTGGGCTCAATCCCCAGTACGTCCATTTAAAAAAATCAAAAAACCAAAGAACTAATAATAAAAAATAAATTTCCTTTAGTGCTATTGTGTTAAGATGTGCTATAATTAGAGTGATTGAATTCATTTTTGTAATGAGAATTAATTAATTTTAAGCTTAAAATTTCAATACCTTATTCCGTTGCTTAAAAGATGCATAACTTCTTTTGCTTTTCTTCTTCCCTGATGTGTTTCTAGCTTAAGAAGCTCTTACTGGCACCAGCCAACACTCAGCTAAGTTATAATGAGTGCAGTGGTCTCAGTACCCAGAACCATGCAAACCATAATCACAGGATCAGAACAAACCCTGCAGTTGTTAAGGTACAGATGTAACATTTCTTTTTCATACAGGAGGGGAAGTAACAAGGAGTTTTTGCTTAAAGCTATGAAACAAACAATAGGTTTCTATATATTAATTCAGCTGGGATCCTGCAGGGGCTTCCTAACAGTGAAACAGATTATGAAATGGGTTTCCAAAGCGGTACTCCAGCTATTTAAAGCTAGGAAGAGTTCGTCTCGGCTTTGTCTTTGGACCACTGAAATGCGAGTTTCACTGTCTGTTACGTTCTGCCTACTTTATTAATACATGCAGCAGTGTGGGCTACAGTAAAATTTGCTGATAGGCTGGTATCATCTATGAGTGACTTTAAGATGCAGCATTGCCATTTTGCCAGCTGTCTAACCTGAGAAAGATTGCTCTGGAATCACTGCAAAAGATCTATCTCTGCCATTAATTGGATGGAATGCTGGCAATGACATAATTCGGTTAGCGGGCTGTATTAAACAATGTTTGTCTTGCCATTCACTGTGAGTGAAAACGCAGCGTTAAGGGGTACTTAAGAGAATTGTGAATACTGGGCTCTGGCAATCAGTGGCAAATTAAGGTTTAAACCGGCTTCTTCTTCTTCTTCTTTTTTTTATTCACAGTAAAGGCGCTGTAGGGTCTTGTTAGTTACATGTTGCTGAGTAGGAACATTGAAATGTAGGAGAAATGAAATAAAAAGCTGCATAAATGTCATTTAGGAATTTTAAATGTAATTTTCTTTCCTTGTTCTGCAAACAATTATTCACAGCTCATAGATCTAGTACACTTAGACTGAACACTTCATTGAAAATCTCATCTCTTCAGAAAACCTATATCCATTCTGATAAGGTTCAGTTCACTAATTTTAGCTTTTCTTTATGCCTTGTTTTTAAGACCGAGAATTCATGGAGCAATAAAGCGAAGAGCATTTGTCAACAGCAAAAGCCACAAAGACGTCCCTGCTCGGAGCTTCTCAAGTATCTGACCACAAATGATGACCCTCCTCACACCAAACCCACAGAGACCAGGAACAGCAGCAGAGACAAATGCACCTCCAGAAAGAAGGCCCACACACAAGCGCAGTCTCACCACTTACAAGGTAGGCTGGGGACCAAAACGCACGCTGCCGGCGAGGGCGCTGACGGCAAAGTGAGCATGCGCGGGGCTGAGCACGGGAACTTTGGGCTTCTGTTCCATCCGTGTCTCTCTTAAAAGAGAATTCAGCACTTTATTTAGCTGGGGGTAAAAAATATCCTTTCTGAGGCACAACTTGAACAGATCCTATTCAGCTGATGTGCAGCCTAATTCACCATCACCAAAAGGCACCTGAACTGTTTTAGCCGGGTCGGGAGTGAGGTGGGGAGGATGGAACTGACACATCAGATGTGATGGAAACGAATCTTTGAATTGCTGATATAACTGAAGTTTTGAACAAGCTGGTCTAGCCAGTTCATGAAAGAGCTTTATTTTTTTCCCTCCCACTAATGAGGAAAAAAAAACGAGGCACAGTAGATTTGCTGTATATCCCTTAAGAAATAGTAAATAGTATTTATGCAACCCTTCCCAATTATTATGTGCATTCTTCTTTTTTTAGACCAAATGGTATACTCACAAGTTTTACTTTGTAAGTAAGGATTTGGAAATTGCTGGCTATTTAAAAAAACTGCTTTCTATTTTTTAAAAAAGTATTGCTTATATTACACTAAACATCTGGGTTGATTTTATTGCCCCCATACATTACTAGAAGGTTGATGCTTCAGAGGCAGATCAGGGTGATATGGGGAAAACCTCTCCTGGCAAAAATGAAAATTTCTTTTTTTTTTTTTTTCTTTTGGCATCTGAAATATTCCGGTCATAGAGGCCCGAAGAGAGCTTGTTGAAAGTCGCTGTTGCTTTTAAAATATTTAACTTCCACCTTATCTCTACCTCTAACTTTGTAGTGGAAATAAACATATTCTAAAATAGCAATTGTAAACATCCACCTCTTTTTTTTTTTTTTTTTTTTCCTTTTTTGTTTCCCCAATTCCCCTTCCAGCTGCAGTGGTAGCCCCTGATCCCTGTTTTGAACCATGATTATTTCGTGCAGGTATGCTGTTGCCGCTGCTTTTAATACGTCTTTTCTTTCCCAGGGTTTTGATTTTCCCTCTCTCATCCCTACCTCACCATAGGCCTGGGATTTTCATATTCTTTTAATATTTTTAATTAGGTCTCGATTAGGTTTTCCCCAGTGGATATCACCGTCCACCCTTTTCTGCCAGTTCAAGGAAATGTATTTATCGAAATGGGCCAGATTCTCTCCGTTTGCTTCGCCCTGATTGGCCTCTCAGACGCATGCGCTGGAGCAGTTTTCTTAGCGCAGACCCAGCGGAGCCGCAGGACTGAGACAGAGAACTGTAGAGCTCGCTGGCTGCCCTCCGCCTCGCCCTAGTCATGAGCTCATTTTCTGGAGCTAAAAGCCCCAAACTTGTTGAAACCCTGTAGTCAGTGAACCCAGCCCAGCAGCACGTTTTAAAGATTTTTTTTTTCTTCCAATTTTAGTTGGTCCTTTTGGATTTTGAGGGGTTTTTAATTTTGTAAATCCACGTGTCACTGAATATTACTGTACAGTGTTACAAACCATGGCAGTGAGGAATTAAGTTAGCCTGTGAAGGACATATTCTTTAGATGAGCCCTGCTGTATGTAGGTTTTTTTTTTTTTTTTAAGGTATGTTGTCTGTGGTGAGGCATCAGAAGCTATCCCAGAAAAGAACAAACCTTGTTGACAAGAAAAAAAATTCTTGTAGTTCCTGAATGTCTAAAAAAGAATAAACATGTAAACATGGCTGACTGTCAATAACTAACAGGAAATAAATGCTGAGTTTCAGGGATTATTTAAATGATTATTCAATTTTAATGCCAAAAATATGTGAACAATTAGAGACCATAACTGTGAGGATTTACTGAGGTTGTCTTACTTAATGTATTGTAATTTTTTCACACTGTGAAAAATTCATGTGTGCTCTCTGTAACACTGTGGGGACAAGTTCTTTTCAACTCCCTAGGGTAATGGTCTGGACTTTGGTGATAGTGGGTGTCCCATTTATTCATTTATCATTCGCTTGCTAATATATTCGTTCATCAAAATACCACGATCTTCATGAAAAAGATACATCTCTGTCCGCAAGGATCTTAGCGTCTCTGGTCCACTAGTCGCTGGAATAGCATGGAGTAAACCACATCAGTGCTCCTCTAATGGTAGTTTTTGTGAGCATGGGCTTTTGAAGCTGTATCTTTCTTGTGGCCCCCATTTTCTGTTTTCCTGTTGGTATTTTGTCCCATTAAATCTGACCCCTGCCTGTTCCTCTCCTTCTATTGCCATGGGCCTCCCTTGTACCCAACTATCAGAACTTCTGGAATCTTCCTTTAAGCGTTCTACCCTCTGCTTGCAACCTGGAATTTCAGTGACTGATTTTCAGTGTACGTTATTGGATGACAGAGCACATAATTTATATCTGTGATATTTTCTATTGCACCTGTATGCACTATTTTAATTATTAGTTGGGTACCATAAAAGTTGGTAAAGTTCCTTCATAAGTGTGAAGTGTGTTCTTTTTGAAAAGCTCATTATACCAGAAATACTACAAAATTAATGTCAAACCAGTTCATTTATCTGTATTTATGAAAAAGCCAATCAATCAATGTACCTCATTTGTACAAGACAGCATGAGTTTCATATTTCTGGATGATAAACCATTCAATTGTTTAAAAACTAAATCTAAATCTACAAATTAAATATGTAAATACTATTTATCGGAGTAAAGTACCTAATTCCAACCTAATTTGGACATAAATAATATTTTCACATTTCAAAGGACCTTAATTACTCAGGTTGATTAATTTGCTGTAGTATCTACTGAATGCAATTCCTTTTGATAATAGGAGAAAGAAAACATATTCTGGGCCCGACTCTGCCGGTAGCTAGTTTTATGGCCTTGGAAATATCAGTTAGCATCTTAGGTCTCAGGTTTTTCATCCATAAAATAAGAGAGTTTATTCTAAAGACCTTTTTGGTTTCAAGTCTGTGATTTTCATTATGTAAACGACTACCTCTTGACTTTTTGAAAGTAGTTATTTTAATGAGAAAAAAATTGACAAAACCTACACACATTATAAATATGTCTTTGTAGATAAGCATATGTATATATATATATATATATATACACATAGTATGTGGATGTATATCCCAAGTACGTTTCTCATCATGTTTTCCCCTCCTTCTGTTCAAAATACAAGACTGCCAAGGAGAAGCAATTGAAATTTTGGAGTGAGAAGAAGATTCTTACTCCACCCTTCATAATTGGGAAATGCCTCCTGTTGGAGGTAAGATTTAGGAAGCATAAAAGAAAGTAGATGTGCTCCCTCTGCAAGTTTGTAGGTCTCTCAGCTGATAAACAGCATCTCGAGCTGTCTATTGGACTTGGGAATCTGAACCCCTTTTAAACGGTGTGGGTCAGTGTCCGCAATTTGCCATAATCTCTCAATTAATTTTCAGTGAATAGAATGGTTACTGAGTGAGCTTTGGCCTCACAGAAATAACTGATTCTCAGGGCTAGACATCAAATTATACATTTTAAGAGAAAAATCAACTGAATATTCATAACGTTCTGTCGTCTTGTAGTTACTCTGCTGTTTTCTTGTCTAAACAAACCGTGTACTCTATTCCAAATTAAAACAGAAAACATTATTTCTCTCTGATGATCTGATGCAAATTTTGTATCCTTAACAGGGATGCTACATTTGGGGGAAAATTCTGTTTTCGTCTGTGTTTTCAAATGATAGTTTACCAATGCAAATGTTGTTTGAAATTTGTTTTAGCATAATGGACTGTTGTCTGACTTTGATCCAATATTCAGGGATTTCCTTATTTTAGTTTTCCAGTTTCCAGTTTCCACCATGACTGTTGTAGAAAGAAAACAAATCTGAGAAACACTCAATATCTCATAATTAGTTTCCTTTTTTTCCCTTTAGCCAAACCAACAACTTTATCTCTTCCTCTGACCCCAGAGTCACCAAAGTAAGTATTAAGAAATGTAACCATTTTCAGAAAGGGAAGGGGGTTCTAATACATTTGGCTACAGCAACTCCATTTCAGTTTGTTTTTATAAATGTGCCATATCTTCCAGTGACCCCAAGGGTTCCCCATTTGAGAACAAGACTATTGAACGAACCTTAAGTGTGGAACTCTCTGGAACTGCAGGTAAGCCTTACATTTCACCTGGACCTTTTGTGTGGGTGAGCATGTCTGTGAATTGTATATTAAACAATAGAGTGTATTCGCTAGGTGATTAATGAAATTAACAAAGAATGCAAACAACATTGGATAGGAAGTTTCTATAAATATTTTCAGTTGTTTATTTTTATTTTTTTTAAAAAGGAGACATTTATTGTGTGTCAGGCCTGGGCCAGCCCCTTTATGTATATTACTGATTTCGATCCACAAATAAACCTATTTCACATTAAGACACCAAAACTTGAAAAGGAGAAGAAATGAACATTTATTGGTCTCCCATTCAATAAACAGGCCAAGTGTATAAGTGGTTTTGGCTAATTTCACAGCGACTTCATGAGAATGGTGGCAGTTTGTTTTTTTTTTAATTTTTAAGATGAGAAAATAAGGTTCAGAGATATTAATTAACTTGCCCAAGATCACAGAGCTAGAAAGCAAGGAACAAAGATTTGAACCCAGGTTTCCTAATGATCAATGCTTCACATGAAGTATTTCCTCTCTCTCCATTATACTTAACCGTATAATGCCCTCCTATATAAGTTACTATTTTTATACCTTTTCAGCAAAAGGAGAAAGATGAAAATGTACCCATTCACCAAAACATAATGTCCTTAACTTTTTTTTAACAAGAGCAATTTTCTTCACCATTGGGACCTCTGAACTCATTTGGCCAGTCTTCCTTCATGTTCTGAAGAGGAAGAAGCTTTAAAACTTGAACTAACCCCTAAGAAACTTACTAATCCAAAAAGTTCCTGGGTAGACTTCTGAGTTGAGTGCAGACGGCACCTTTGCACTAAGTGCTCGGGTTTCGGTACTTGAACCCCACCAGAAAGTGAATCTGAGGATGTCTGAACAAGGAGTTTCCTGGCTCTGGCCATTGCTGATAAGGGAAAAGGAACAGTAAGTTAAACAAGATGCTCTCAACCAGAACTGTGGTGCCTACACGCACCGTGGTCATTGTCACTAAGTTTAATTTCACACTTTGAGTTTGCTAAATTACCTCCTTATGAAAGGTCTATTGCCTGATTGCATGATTTGGTCAAGCAGCAGAGCAGTTAATTTCATGGTATTTATATATATTTTGTGTGTGTGTGCACATATATAAATATATTATTCTATACATAGACACACATGTATTCACTTATAAAGCATATACATAGTATCATTCTTAAATAAATTACAATTGCATATGTGATTACAAGCAACTTTTGTGTGTATTTATTAGGTGCAGTAGAGGCTTTCTTAGCTGATCAGTGAGTGAGTGCTTAGATTTATCTAAAAAGTTGATTGACGTATACACAGTTTTGTCCTTTTCCTTTGCTTAAAACATAAATATACATTCAAATATAAAACTTTTGGCATAAGACAGAGACCTTTGCCGTGAACTTAAATTTGCTAACTGGGAATCCGTTCATCTTCCTGGCACATCCTGCACTAGTAATGCTTCAGAGATGGTAGCCACTTCTCCTTTCTTGCTTTCTGAAGGAAAAGAATTAAGGATATTAGTGTGGTAGGCTGAGTGAAGAATCATTCTAGATTTTTATTTTTTTTTACATAAATCATAATCATAATTCCCCATGTTTTCCCAGTATTTTCTGATACCACCCTGTAATTTGATAGCCCTTCTTTTAATGACATACCTTTATTGGGTCTTTTTAGAGAAACAACTTTTCTTACTCATATCTCATTCATTCACATCATATTTTATTATCTTACATAATTTCAGTCACCAGTATGATGGACATTAATGGATTTGGGAAAACACACTACCTTGACACACAATAAGAACGCAGCTGAAAGGAATCTGTTAACTCCGAGTATTCAGAATGCCGGTGGGTGTGAGTAACTGTATTTTAGACAGGATTGAGAAAGCTTCCACTGTATATACCAATACCAAGCTTTCCATTAGAGAAATATATTTTTTTAAATTTTTCCCTGATTGTAAATAATATAAACTTACTATTAAAAATATCAAAAATACAAACTAGAGGAAAAAATTGTTCATCATTCTACATTGTTTTCTGTGGATATTTTTACATCTGTGATCATTTTGTATATACGGAACGTTGCATCCTGATTTTTCAATTAATGTTTTAATAAGGAAGTTTTACATCATCACAGACCTTTTATTATCAGGCTCTTAGCTTGCTGTGTAACAGTAGTTTACAGTAGGTTTGAGTAGGTACATCAAACTTTATCAACATTTATTGAATTATTCTTTTACTGTTATATATTTAGGTTGTTTTCAAGGGTTAGTATTTGGAAATAGCACTGCAGTGGGAACCTTTGTTGGTGAATTTTTATACTTCTCAAAATAAATTCCTAGTAGTTGTTTAAACTGACTATAAGGATATAAATATCTTGGGGGGCTTCTGATACACATTGCCACATTACTTTCCAAAAGAGGCATTTCCATTTATCACCCTGTGAGCCCTATGTCTATATATTTGCTTTATTACATCCTTGCCAGCATTGAATATCTTTGTTTTTAAAATGTGCTGCTAATTTATTAAAATATCATTTAATTTGCATTTCTACTATTGGTGAAATTATTGTGTTACCAAAAAAGCACTTATTTTTATTTTCTTTTTGTCAGAAGTTTTAATACTTCTTTTATTGATAGACACCTAATTTTAAATAAATTAGTTATAAATTTGAAAGGCCAGTAAAGGTTTAATGAAGAAGTTTTTTAAAAAACCACTTAAAATCCTTAAAAATATATGCAGTGGATTTCTTTCTGTCGGTGAACCAGAATTCAGCGTACTCATTCAAATCTCTTTTTTTTCAGTGCTTTGAAAGATTGTTGAGTACAGTGGAAATCAGTTTACCAACATATTTTTAATACGTGCTCTATGCTTGCAATGTGATAGGTCTTGGGATTGTAACAGCAAATGTAAGACATAGAGACTAAGTGTGCAAAGTATGGAGTATCATACTTGGCTCACAGTAGGTGCTGTTTATGTTCTTGTGTTCAAGATTTGGGCTTATAGTCAGTTGGGAAAATCATACGTATTGTACACAAGTAACATGAAAGGAAAATATTGTTTATTATTTATCATGTTTTGCTACCTCCTAAGGAATGTGGGTCCAGAGGTTGCTTTTTCATTTGTTAAGCACGGTAGTATTCAGAGTGCAGATGCAAATTAGGCAAGCAGATGTGTGGTCAAATTGCATTACATACAAAATAATTTAGAGCTGCAGGAGATTTAAGAGATGAAGAAGACTTGGAGGTTGTAGAAGGGGGCTGGAGGGACAAGTTTGAAACCTGCCTGCAGGGGGCGGTGGGGGGAGGACAGGGTTTTGTTTTGTTTAGTTTTGTTTTCTTTGATAGCTGTGTTGTGGGTTTGAAATGCTAGACAGTGAGTAACGTTCACAACCTCTATCTCCACTAAACATCTTTAGTAAAATTTTTCATGTAGTCGTGTTTGGAGGATGTGACAAACACTGTGCCTCAAGAAAATCACCAAAGGGAAGAAAAGAAGTTATCAAAGGGAACACTGTAACATAGCTTCACATTAAATACCTCGAGTGTGCAAAAGTTTGAAAAGCATTGTGAAGACAGCTCAGGACTGAGAGAAGCATTAAGGCGATACCATTATGCAGTGAATGACAGAGCTGGTTTCTGAAAAGGCGTTTGGAGGAAATTGAGCTCTCCACTGACTTGGGGAGCCTTAAGGGAGAAAAGTGTTTGCATCAGATTTTCAAGCGTTTAGGTGGAAAGGGGAGAAGATAGCGGTGGAACAGAAGATACTAAAGTATATGTGGAAACATAAAACTGCCAGTATTCAACATTTTTGACATACCAAAAAAAAGGCAATTTCATGTGGTTCAGTCTGAACCAGTATATTTTGTAAGCTGCAAAGCTCCAAATAAAAGCAGTCAATTATGATTTCTAAAAATCACACAGCGTAGTTGAGTGAAGCTGGACAAAATTTGGCTCTGATGTTGGACAGACCCAAGTTCAAATTCTGGATCTACTCTCCTTTAGCTTTATGACCTTTGGTCAATTTAATTAAATTCTGTGAGACTCAGGATGCCCATGTAGCAAATGATGCTAATGACAGTACCTACATCTCACTGAGTCACTGTGAGAATTGAATGAGCTCAAACACGAACAAAGCTGAGTCCAGTGCCAGCATATGTAAGTGTTCAATCGATTTGGTTGATTACTAATCCTATGTTAAATTCACCTGCAGATGTCATTGTTCCTTGCTACTCATCGGTTTGATTTTTGACTACCTTTACCTGTTTCCTTTTATTGGCCTTCATGCTCTCTCCTCTTTGGCACTCTCATATGTGAAGTTATGTATTCTTTTTGTGGTCAGGTACCCCATGCTTTAGGTGTGGGTGTGGGATTTGCCAAATCAAAGTAGGAAAATCTCCTCTTGGATATTCTCTTAACAACAGATACTTCTGCTGTCACTGCAAATCCTGGAGGTTAGACACTCCCTAGTAGGCACTTCACATGTATTATTTTTTTCGACTCTCTGCCCATTTAATTGTTGAGGAAAAAGCAATATGTTGATTCTAGGTCTGTGGTGGACCCTGGGTTCAAGGCTGGTCTGTCTGACTAGAGATGATGTCTTTTTCCTGAAGCCTGAATTTTAAAGATAGTAGTGGGCATCTGTTATGTTAAATTTTAGGTTTGATTTCACTTGCCAAGTGTCATTGATTGGTATCGGCTGCCAGAAGCATTGTGTTGAGAAGGATTCTAAGGCCAAGTCTGTACTCAGTGGGAGTGTCATGATCGATTAGTGATGTCTGCCACAGGTGCAGCAGGAGGGTAGATGGGGTGGAGACAGCATTCATGTTGTTGATTTGTTGATCCTTGGTGTACACCCTTGATGTGTTTAGTTGGGACTGAGGAAATGGATCAAGCTATTTCCCAGGCCTTTCTGGTGTCTTCTTTTTCTTTACTCTCACAAATTTTAGTGAGATTTTTCCAAACCTTTAAGTGAAAATGCAAAGAGTCAACAAAATTCTAAGACCTCCAGAATCAGCCCTCTGCCCCATCTGCAGCGTCTTTGGGAAACAGGAGGGGTGAGATAGGAAGTTTGCTTTATTAGGTATCACCAGATGGTCTGACTTTGTGATTGTCCTAAACTAGCTCATTTTGGCTGATAAAAAAAACGCTTCTCTTTTACAGGTGTAAAAACTAATTTGATTTCAAAATAGCTGTTAGTAAAGCAAGATGAGAGGAAAGAGAATGCTCTTTTGGCAGAAGGCATTTAAATCTATTGCATATGGAGAGTTGCAGAGTGCTAGACTTTTTGTTACTGAAATGGGAATGGCAAAGCAGTGTCAGCTCAACAACATGATGGTTTTAACTGCAGGACATGGAGGGATTTAGTTAGGGACCAAAGTGACTGACAGCCGTATTTTATTTACATATGTGTGTGTATGTATATATGTATACATATTTATGTGTATTTTATATAAATGTTTTATTGTTACTACTATAAAGGTAATAAGAAACAATATAATTATTTTACAGCTAGTTAAGAAAATGAGAAAAACGGAATAATCAGCAGTCTCTTCACCCTAACACCCTGCCTTAGCAGTGTTTTCCTCCACTGAGATGTACGTTTCCCCTTGATTATCATGATGGCAGAATTCTGATTTTTTGGTGTCATTTGTCTTTCACTCAATGTCTTCCCTTGGTTTAAACTGGCAGTCACTCAAAGTGCACTTCAGTAGACTTGCACTTAAAAAAACCCACTCATTAACCAATCAATGAGTAATTTCTTATTCTTTTATGTGGAGTTTTAGATTGTCTTTTTTGGACTTCCCATTTAAAAGTTCATTTTGCTGGCTAGAATATTGACAAACAGCATAAATTTGCTGTACCCTTTTGCCATAGACGTCTTTTGGATGTGACTTATCTGTAGAGAAATAGACCAAAGCAAAATGTAAGCAATAGTTGGTAGTTTTAAAGGAAAACCACAGCGACAGAGAACTGGAAAGTGATTTTGACAGGTCATATAATCCATTCCTGTGCCTGAAGATGCCAAGAAAGGGAGGCCCGACAAATTCCTTTTATAGCCCATTCCAATGTTTGGCAACTCATACTGACAGGAATTTCTTCCATATTTCAAGCATCTCCTTCATTTTTTTTTTAGTTTTTAATCTCATTCTTCTCTCCCCAGCATCTGAAAAGTTCTTCAGTTTTCTTTTCTGGAAATGGTACTATCCAATTTCTTTTAAGCCAAAGATAGTAAAGTGATACGCTTACCCACATCAGCCTCAGGGGTTTGGTGGGAGACACCTGCAAAGACCGACTCCTCCCTCTCCCACCCGGACCCCCTCTCCTGCCCCAGGTCTGTGGCAAAGTGCCTGAGGGCCAGTTTATATTATCTTCCGCTTCCATGAGCAAGAGTTGGGGAATTAGACATGTGTCATAGGAATGTTCTGAAGCTTTTCTGTAAGGCCAGTGTGTTCCCCAGTAATCCGGGGTGATGTAGGACATACTTAAAAGGGAGTAAAGACAGGGTCTCCATCTGTCAGACTGGACATGCCAGCTTGGGTACCAGAATGGGGTGGGAGGCCCTTCTGTACCAGGTGTGAACACCTTGGTTGCTAGCTCTTGTGGAGATCCAGGGAGTCTGGGGGAAGTTAGGGGTGAAGAGAGGGCCCTGGAGGAGCTTTTATCAAGAAAATATTTTAACAACTGATGTAGCAGTAACAGTTCCTATGGACTATCAGCCCTTCCTGTGTTCTCTTGACATCCACTCCAAGTTCTTGAGGACTAAAATATGTGCGTGGAACTCAAGTCACAGTCTCCCAAGTCTGCCCAGTCCCTCCTTTTTTGGTGGGTTTTTAAAGCAAATCAGAAGCACATCTTCTCATTATTTTTCCTTAAGAAATATTGGAATTGGCATGCGAACCAAGAAGAATCCCACTGTCAAACTCCAAAGCGAGTCACAGATTTAGCGGTCGATTCTGTCAAATGTAAACAGGAAAATTGTGTAAACTACTGAAAAGAAAAAAGCCTTGCTGAAATCACTGGGTGAAGAGCGGAACACAAAACACTGAGCAGAGGACTCCCCATTTATCAGAGTCATTCAATTAAGCAAAGAAACCCAACAAGAGAACTCCTCAAAGGAAATCGTTTTATAGCACGTAATGAAAAACAAAAGAAAACAAAACTTGTCTCTGACTTTTTTTTTTTTTTTTTTGGAAAAAAAAAGGGGCTGTTGAAAAAGATAACTGTGGAGTGTGTCCCACTTCCCCCAGATTTGCTGTGCAGAAGTGCGTAAGTGTAAGTGATGTAGAGGTACTTGTTTATTATAGAGCACATTTCAATGCAGTAATCATAAATATTGCTAAGGTTGTGCTCTGTTGAAATATGACCTACATACTCTTGATTGTTTGTGTTACGTGATTTGTCTGACACCCATTACATTCTGGGTAATAGCAGCCATTTGTTGCTCTGCACAGCAGGCTCTTTTGACAAAAGAAAATAGGCAGCAATAAAAAAGCTATAGTCTGAATTACATTCTGCACAGTGCTGCACTGCTGAGAGTTTGTGCAAGTGTGTTAACAATGTTCTGAACTGCCTCTTGTCAGCCTTCAGCCTGTAATGGCCATCTGTCCTCACATAAATCTGTCAAAACCTGCTAAGTTCAAGAGAGAGCATGGAATATACCTGGTACTGTCAACACCAAAATGTACACATTCCCCAGAAAATCAACACACAGGAAAGAATCCGGAGGTTATGGGAGGCATTAGCACTGTTGATTTAGGCTTGTGGGATGAAATTGAGAGTCTGGCGATTAGTAGGAAGATGAGCCAGGGTAGTGGCGCTGAGGCGTTGAGTACTGGCTGCCCTCTGCCCACCGGGGAAGAGATTCTGGGTCGGGGAGATGGGGTGAGAGAAATCCACTTAGTTCAGTTGTGCAGTCAGGGGTTCCCTGTTGCAGCCTCAGCAACTGAAAGTTGGACATTGTGTTGAAAGGAAAAAAAAAAAAAGTGCTTCTTGTACTTCATTTTGCTCTGAGTCTCAACTCAATCTGGAAATAGATTTTCAATTAGGCGCTGGTGGTAGGAAGTTTTGGGATACTTGAGATTTCTCAGTCTTGCTCTAGGGTATTCTTGGATAAAAGGAGTTTCTGTAAACAGTAAAAAAGTTCAGGGAAAGATCTGAATCAGTTTTCCCTACCCACCTACTCTCGGACCCTAGAATAAGTTCCCTCTACTAAGCGAGTGTTGTTGGTTGTTTTCACCAGCCTTGCCGACAGAAAGGTGCAGCCCTGATGGTTTCACTCACCGGGTGTACTTGGTTATCTCAGAGTGTTCCTGTAAATTTTAAGCAGATAGGCAAGAAAGTGTACCTACTGCAAATTTTAAACAATTATCTCTTTATTGAAAAGAATGAGGGAGTCCTGAGAGCTGAGTCCCTGAAATGCCAGCGTACGGTGGAATATTCAGCACATAGTAGTTGCTCAGCAAATGTCTGTTTAATTGCCACAGGCCATCTAATAAGTGAAAGAAGTGAAAGACTTTGTTTTTCACTCCAAGAAACTACAATCAGAGTGGGTGTCGGCGCTTCCAAGAGCAGCTTGAGAACTAGTTATTTAAGCGATAATGAGCTTAGGTTCTAAGGACAAGGGTTTCGAATGTTCAAGACTAAAAAGAATTTCTATATTTAAAATCCCTAGATAGCTGAGCTATTTTTAGAACTAGTCTCTCTTTAATAGTGGCCTAATTTGGTGTTTCTGAAGTTTAGAGTTTCTTTTTATAAGTCTAGAATGTCAGTCAAAATACATATACCTGAGATCAAGGCAGGGGACCTCATAACACGACAGCACAGTGGCTCTCCGTATGTGGTCTGTGAACTTTGTCATTAAAAATATTTGACCACCTTCCCAAGTGACCCCTGGGCCACCGAAATGGGAGACTCACAAGTAAAGGAGGATCCAGAAAAATCAAAAGGAGTGAAAAATTTTGCAAAAAGCGTGGCCCAAGCAACATTCCACTAAGAGTTTCTAATCTGTTTGGAGAGACAAGATATAATTCACATTCAAAAAGAGATAAGCAGGAAAACGTAGCAATATCTGATGAGCATCAGGTGAGTGATCCTGGCAGTAAATTATTGGAAAAGTAAAAATTGCCCTAATTCAGAGTATCAGGAAAAGAGTCACAGAGTTGCATTTGAGGAGGTTGAATGTCATTTTCCCCAACTCAGAGGCTATGTCATTTGGAGTATTTGACTTATTTACTCATTAAAGAGAGGTTATTCATCATTGTTTCTACGAGCATCTTAGCTTCCTGTGAGAAATGTTTGAGAGCTTGTCATTTGCTTGCTGAGAATTAGTATCTTTGAATTTGGTGTAGTGGTCATTGAAGGTAGCGTGTGGTAGAAATCAGTGTGAATGCACGGGGCAGTGCAAAAAGTGAAGGAAACAAGGAGAGAGAAATAAGGGAAAGAAAGAGAAAGAGCCAGAGTTGAGGGGAGGAGGGAGAGGAGGAGGAGGAGGGACAGACGGAGGGGAAGGGGAGGGGGGAGGGGAGATTGGCCATGTAGGGATTTCTTAGGTTGAGTGGAAGTTACACTTGTCTGTGAACGATGGAGCACAGGATGAGTGGGCTTTGTTGATAGCGATGACTCATCCAGTAATGTCTCTCCTCCCAGCCACCCCCCTGCCCCTGTTATCTTCGAGCCAAGAGTGGAGGGTAGGCAAACAGTAGGCTGATAATAAAGGGAAGCTTTCCTGAGACTCGGATGTGGCACTAAGGGAGAGCAGTGTCCTCTTCTCTTTGTGTTTGCATGTCCCTGTCATTCTAAACTTTCCTGCGATAGATTTCTAAAAGTCAAAAAAAGCTTTGCATTTTTGGACATTTTCTTCCCTTATTTAGGGAGAATTAACTGTGCATAATAAACTTTGCCAAATGCGGGTGCAAAATCTTTCAAGTTAAGGAAAATATTCATTTCTTCTATTTCTTTATTGTAAAGTGGGGGAGAGAGGCAGTGTCTTTGTGTTCATACCAAAATTTCTTGTGGCTTTCTGTGACCTACTTGGTTCTTGATAAATATATATACTTTTTTTTTTCGCCCAGCAAGGTAAGATTTCTCTGCCTCGCCTTGAAATATGCAGTTGCCTTAAGTCTAACCCCAGGCTTGTTAGCAGACTTGAAGTTCTTTTTTTTTGCTGAATAGCATTCACCCATTCTCCTAAATAAAAAGTGTATTGTAAACTAAAATGTTCCCTTGTAAGCATAAAGTTATTTGAACTCCAGCCTGCCCTTCTTCAAAGTTCCCTGACTCTGGAGTCATTCCACAATTCTTCTTCCTCGGCACAAAGGGATGAGAAGGACTCACTCGGGGATGAAACTGAACAGAGGCAACCAGCCTTCACAGGCTTCCCCATCGTGACTTCTGATGGAATTGTCTGCCCTTCTGTAGAAAGGCAACAACTGCCAGGTTTTGCTTGGTTTTGTTTTTTCCCTTCTTCCTTTAGTTTTTCATTTCTTTAATTAGTTATTTGCGAAAAGCTTGGATTCCTTTTAATCCCGATGTGCTGCTCCAAATAAAATGGTCCGCTGGCACTGCAGTATTTAGTGTTACTGTTCTCTTAGGTTTCTGTTGCAGAATCATATTTTAGACAGAATGTATTAGTTATGCTTACAAGAATGTATTATACCTACATTAGCCACGGTTTACTAAGTTAATGAACTGTGGAGACAAAGAATCATTGCCGTCAGGTTGGAGAGTTGTCTGGTGCCCTGCGCTCGCCTGCTGGATTTTACCAAACTTACTTTGAAGTTGCCCGTGTCATTCCCACCCTGCTGGCATTTGCAGTCATCCCTTCCTTTTTTTTTTTTTTTTTTTTTTTTAAAGTCGCCTCATTCTTTGGCTGCGTGGGTAGATATCCTTGATGGTACAAAAAGTCCTGACCCACATGCATCCTCCCCAGCGTTCTTTGCAGACAAATGCTACCAAAGCTATTCTATGATTCCCCTGAGTCCTGCCGCGTTAATTTTCCATAACACAAACTGTAAAATGCCCTTGAAAATCTGAGCTTTGGTGCTGTGGAGGCCAGTGGTGACACATCCGTGTTCTCTGGGAAGCCGGGTCTATTAGCATTGGCGCTTGAAATACAAAATATCGCGGCTTCCAGTGCTGCCTTGCATTGTGGATCCATCTTTTCTTGGTGCCAGAGGCTCTGGGGGACAGAGTCACTTTTTCAGGTATTGTCGTGAATTTAGTTTCCTTCTCTTTTCCCTGAGTTTTAATCATTGTCTGAAACCTTGGAAAAATTAGGAAAACAGATTCTGGAGCTTAACAGCATTATCCCTGTCTCTTTTCTCTTTTTCTCTCCCTTTTTTTTTTTTTTTTTTTTCCTGTTCTTACCTCAGGTCTAACTCCACCCACAACTCCTCCTCATAAAGCCAACCAAGATAACCCTTTTAGGGCTTCTCCAAAGCTGAAGCCCTCTTGCAAGACTGTGGTACCTCCGCCATCAAAGAAGCCCCGGTACAGTGAGTCTTCTGGTACCCAAGGCAATAACCCCACCAAGAAAGGGCCGGAGCAGTCGGAGTTGTACGCACAGCTCAGCAAGACCTCAGTGCTCACCAGTGGACACGAGGAAAGGAAGGCCAGGCGGCCCAGTCTGCGGCTGTTTGGTGACCATGACTATTGTCAGTCAATTAATTCCAAAACGGAAATACTTATTAATATATCACAGGAGCTCCAAGACTCTAGACAACTAGAATACAAAGATGCTTCCTCCGACTGGCAGGGGCAGATGTGCCCTTCCACAGATTCAGACCAGTGCTACCTGAGAGAGACTTCGGAGGCGAGCAGGCAGGTCTCTCCCGGCAGCACCAGAAAACAGCTCCAAGACCAGGAAATCCGAGCTGAGCTGAACAAGCATTTCGGCCATCCCAGTCGAGCTGTTTTTGACGACGAAGCAGACAAGACCAGTGAACTGAGGGACAGTGATTTCAGTAATGAACAATTCTCCAAACTACCTATGTTTATAAATTCAGGACTAGCCATGGATGGCCTGTTTGATGACAGCGAAGATGAAAGTGATAAACTGAACTCCCCATGGGATGGCGCGCAACCCTATTCGTTGTTCGATGTGTCGCCTTCTTGCTCTTCTTTTAACTCTCCGTGTAGAGATTCCGTGTCACCACCCAAATCCTTATTTTCTCAAAGACCCCAAAGGATGCGCTCTCCTTCAAGGTCCTTTTCTCGACGCAGGTCGTGTTCCCGATCACCATATTCCAGGTCAAGATCAAGGTCCCCAGGCAGTAGATCCTCTTCAAGGTAAACCTTGTCAAAACCCACCCAAAGCCTAAGGAGTCCCCAGGAAGTCAAAAAAAAAAAAAAAAAAAAAAAGCTTTCAAAATCCACAGGCAGCCCAGCCCCTGACCACCACATTCTTGGTGCAGCTGGATCTAACAAGATTGTTGTTACACATTCACTCCTCCCTATCTTCTCCTAAATCTGTCATCCTTGAGCACAGTGCCTTGAGCCAGTCAGATCAGAGAGAGCAATTTGTAAGAAACTTGCTCATCTAACTTTTTCCATTACCTGGAGAGCTGCCCCGGGCCAGGGTAGTTGAGGTCCATGCAAGATAAAGCTGGCAGTGTACCAGACTGGCGTTCGGCGTTCACGTCAACGAGAGACGCTGGAAGAGAACACATCACTCCCAGACCTCTAAGCTGACTAGGTGATCGCTAAGTGTCACTGGGAAATCTCCCTAGTAGCTGGGAAGCCAAAGCCGGCTTCTTTAACAAGAAGTTCCAGGGGATTTTCCGTCGTGCCCTTAAACTGGGGTTAACCGGCAGTGGCAAATGCCTTTTTTTGTCCCCCCCCCCCCCCCCCCAGATCTGGCTACTACTATGAGGCAGGACACTGCAGACACCCAACGCACCGAAATTCTCCGCTGTGCGCAAGATCACGTTCAAGATCACCCTGCAGCCGGCGGCCCAGGTAATGGTGCCTCCTGCTCCGCCCCTCCCCTCCTCATGGATGACCAGATGTTTTCTAAAACCCCACCCCCTCCCCAGTTTGTGATAAGTTTTGCTCGTGCAAATGGAGGTGGTTGACTTAATGATGAAGTTATGTTTCTCAGGTATGACAGCTACGAGGAGTATCAGCACGAGAGGCTGAAGAGGGAAGAATACCGCAAAGAGTATGAGAAACGGGAGTCTGAAAGGGCCAAACAAAGGGAGAGGCAGAGGCAGAAGGCAATTGTAAGCAGCTTGGAGCTAACTTTCATTTTACGGGAGGGTTTCTTTCTTTCTTTCTTTCTTTCTTTCTTTCTTTCTTTCTTTCTTTCTTTCTTTCTTTCTTTCTTTCTTTCTTTCTTTTTTTCTTCTTTCTTTTCTTTTTCTTTTTCCTTCTGTCTTTTTTGGGGGGTAGATTAGAAACTAAAATAAAGACTCTATTAGAATATGCCATATTTGGCCTTTTGACTTTAAAGCATCAGTGAGTCCTCAATCCCTCTTAATACAGATTATTGGAAAACAAAATGTTAGGTCAGTGTATTTCTCATTCATACTACCTATTTCTTATTCATCTTGAAGCTCATTACTGTTTTTTGACTTTTGTTTCTAAAAATGGTGGGAGGGGAGATTTATTCAGTCAGATAACTGGTCCCATGGGGCCAGAGGATGAGTTTTTCTTAATATTCTCTGCTGATTTTTTTCTGTGAGTAGATATCTCTGTTTGGTTTCAGTTTTTGTCTTTCTGGCAGGCATAAAGATTGGATTGTCCATGAGGAGACTGGATTCAAGTTAGATTTAAAGGAGGCGGTAGAGAAAGATTTGCTAAGAATGTCATCATTTCTTCCTTGTGCTGGTTCAACCCAGCACCCACATTTCTTATGAATCACTTTTAAGTAACCTATTATGGATTTCAGCACCACTTACTGCAGGGTATTGCATTAACTTGACATTTCAAGAGGACTGACCCTTTGGGGTAAGGCTCCAGGTTAGGTGAATCTAGTTTATTCTCTGTTGGTCAGACCTTAGAAGATAAAAATGAGACCCTCCAAATGTTAGCCCAGTACTTGTCCAAGGCAAAGATTCCTAATTAATTAGGGAACTCTTTCCAACTGTGCCCCCAGAGAGCCTTAAGGACTTTCCCAATATGGTGCTCCAGGGAGCCATGACCAATCCATCAGAAATGGCACTGTTTTTGTACATTGCAGCCTGCTGTCTGTCTGTGCTAGCTGCTCAGAGTCATTTGAGTGAAGATCAGCCTTTCATGCATCTTGCCTATAAGCTAACCAGGGCTTAGGGAAATTATTTTTAACTGTAAAGTTTAGATTTCCATGGTACCTTTAAGACAAACCATTACCATCAACAAAATCTTGAAAAACCTACATAGAAGAGCTGACTAATGGAGTCAAAATCAAGCATTGGCAACAGTTATCAGCTGGAGGAAAAAGGTTAACTGAGAGGCTTGGTAACTCAGGCACTCAAGGAGAAGAAAGGGAGGAGTAATTTAATACTTAGGCTAAAGGTCTAGGTTTTGCTGCTGTTTAACTTTGAATCTATGTAAGACCGAACCAAAGGCCTTGTGCAAATTATAACACTTTTCCTCATTTTTCTCAACTTTCAAATGAGCTGTGATATTAAGGTCTGCCAGAGTATCATTAGTTAACACTTAAAAAGACTAATGAAAATTGAAAATTCAATTTTTCTAATGTTGCTGTTTTTAATTAATAGCCTATTCAGTAATTACAATAACTCACGTTGATAGAACGCCACATAGTTTACAAAGCCTTGTGATGTGGCGCATTGCTATTAATCTTTACAAAAGAGAATCGTGTTGAGTAAGCATATAGAAGACAGTTATTTTAGTGTTTTCAAATTCATGTTTGATAAAAAAATCTTCATGTGTCTTCTCAAAAGAGTGACACTAAAGAGAGAAATTGATTTATCACATATCTGCTCATTTGAACAAAATATAACACAGCTATGACCAAAGCTGTGTAGATAAATGTAGAGAAATGACATATCCTTATTCCATTCCTTCCAAAGATGATTTGGTGCTAGATACTTACTAGAGTGAAGAAAGGAGGGGTCTTTTTGCTAGTTAGGCTTTTTCCAAATAGATCAAATAGTGAGATTGGTCTACATTCTACAGTTGATGCCTGAGCCAAAGGCACTCTTGAGGTCACTTGCTCTGGTTTAGAAGCAGATACACTTTGCCCTTCCTTTATGTCACAAATGTTGACCAGTTCCTTAGTTAATTCTTTGACAAGGACAGTCTTTATCCTTTGAAAGATAGCTTAGTGCAAATGTCAACTTGCTTTATTTTAAATTATTATAAATTAACTAGATATTTGTGAGAGTTTTGGCTTTGAGATTTTTATTTTTTTTTTTTTAAAGCAGATTGAAAAAAGAAAACTAGGCATAGAGATTGTTTACTTTACTCATAGGTAGTAAGAGCATAATATAAAGATTTGGGACTTCCTGTTAAACCAACTTCCACTTGGATAATTGTATACTATTTCTGCTTAACAGAAATGAAAACGCATGACTTTAAGTGCAAACATTTGCTAGGTGCTTGGGATAGAAAATTAGGTAAGACCTAGTCCCCACATCCAGGGAACTTCAAGTCTACTGGCTAATAAAGATACACAAAGAAACAATAGGATGTGTTAATTGCTATTGTAATGGATCCATCTAAGGTATTGAGGTGGCATATGAGTGGGAACCCATCCCCGGGAATGAGGGAGGGCATCCCTGCAGAGGGTGAGATCGATTTGAAACCTAAAGGGAGGGAAGGACAAAGGTTTTCTACACCTGTGCGATCCAGTACGGTAGCCATTAGCTGCAAGGCTAGTTCAGCCAGTCCAAAATTTAGATGCACTCTAAGAGGATTAGATTTTGAAGACAGTACCAAAAAAGAATGTAAAATACTTCATTAATATTTTATATCAATGACAAGTTAAAACAATAATATTTTGGCTATATTGAGTCAAGTAAAATATATTATTAAAATTAAATTTGTTTCTTTTTACTTTTTAAAATGTGCCTCAGAAAATTTAAAAGTTGTATATGGTGTTTTATATTTTCATTGGGAATTAGTCTTCTAGGCAGAGACTTTAGCTCATACTAAATCTCTGGAAAAGATCAAGGTGTGTTGGGAAACTGCTAGTCATTTAATTAGAACACTGGGCTACAGCAGTGGCAGAAAATAAATCTGGAGGGTTCCAGATCCTTGAAGGGTCTTGTAAGTCATAATATTTTGAAGACTATCTGAAAGGCATAGTGGAACTGTTTAATGAGATTCCCCATGGGAAGTTTTTCTGATTGATCTCCCTCAAAATGATCTGCTTTTTTGTGCCATA
Source organism: Camelus ferus (assembly GCF_009834535.1). Classification (NCBI taxonomy): domain Eukaryota; kingdom Metazoa; phylum Chordata; class Mammalia; order Artiodactyla; family Camelidae; genus Camelus; species Camelus ferus. The sequence continues at coordinate 16,702,854 of NC_045697.1, read as the reverse complement.
ATGTGTTTGTGAAGTATATTTTTATGGACTTGGGCAAGGAGAGTCAGGCAATGATTTTTGACTTATTTGGCTAGATTGGCTTGAAAAGTCATTCGTGGAACAGCTAGAAGAACTTAGGACAGTTTGCCCAAGTCGCCGGGAAGGTGATTTCCATACAGTTTGCTGAGACATCCTTAAAGTCATGAATCGGTAGCAAATTACATATGGAATATTGTGAGTGTGGGGCTGGATGATTCATTAATTCGAATCAATCCCATAATTAGAAGACCAGCAAAAGGAAATGAAAGTCTCCAAAAGGAAATGAAAAAAAAATGTTAAAATCATGTAATGATATTTTACAAAATTTGTCATCTTTGCCACCTTGCTCTTATTATTGTATTATTATTTATTATAATTTTTTTAATTCCATAAGAAGGAGATGGTTTAGGCCATCTATAAACTTTTTATTGTTTATGCCTCTAAAAGTCTTTATTCAGACCAACTTCAGTGCGTCACATCAGAGTTAAGAAGAGAATACTCATTAGTAATTACTAACACAGACTCATGTGTTGTGGTTGAATCTTGCCATTGTTTAAGTTGCTGCTTTCCTCCAATTTCCATCCCTACACTCTCAAAAACCAGTTCACTCTCTGCTTATCTTAGTCTTGTAGGCCTGAAATAATTCAGGTTATATTGGAACTCTGCAAGCCAGAGTTTAGTGCTTAATGTCTAAACTGTCAGTGTTCTAATTTCTCGTGGAGTTCTAAGTCCAACTTCATTTGCAATCTCTACAGTTTCCAGCCAGAAAACATGATAATGGCATGTTAATTTTAAGGGCAAATCTAGACATTATGAAATGGCTCAGTGCTTAAAACCGAAACCAGATGTGCTTGGGCGATGACTGCGCCATTTCTTTTCTCTTCTCCGTGGGTCAGTCTGCAGCCCAGGAGCCAGAAACAGTGCATCGTCACTGATAATGATCAGCTTCTTCCAAATGAAAAAAATAAATGTGTAATTTCTCAGTTATTCTTTTCAGAGAAAATAAAATTTTCTATTCAAGCCTTTTTCAAGAGCTCTTCCGTATGGGTGAATATGTTATATTAGGAGTCTAAACTCACTTCTTAGAAATTTTTCAGTTTTAGGAAAAGTGGTTACACATACACTCAGCCTATAGTTTTCATGTTTTCTGACATCACTGTGTTTACTTGCATCTTAGCTTTTATTTGTGTATTAGCTCTTAAGTAGACTAGCCTGGATTTATGCACATTTATCCAACTTTAGACAGTAAAGAGTATTCTCGATAGAACTTGGATGGAGGTAATGTTGGTAAACTGGATGCTGTAGTTTTGTTTCTCCCCTGAGAGTGCTCCCCTAGTAGCAGGCACTTATTGAACACCTCCTTCATCAGATGAGTGTCCTTAATATTAAAGACAAGAGAAAAAAGAAAAAGCTTTTGTTTTGGCATTTTGACAGTGTTTTGGCCTTTGTTTCTCTGTCCATCCACACCTTTTCATGGCCATTCACTCCTTTCACTTTACATTTTAGATAGAGAACCTAGCTGTACCACCCATTCTAGAAGTAGCCTGGCTTTGATCCATTCATCTCATCTATACTATATGTCATATACTTGGAATTTTTGAGGAAGTTAGGTTGCAATTAATCTGGAAATGAACATAAATCTTTCATTGCAGTTTCCTTAGCATAGGAAGAGAAATTTTTACATTATCCTGACTTGGGAAATGTATACTAAAAGTTCTGAGAACCAAAATCCAAATTATCTCAGGCTGTTCCTTGTTGTTACCTAGCACTGCAGAGCGTTTTAGTGAGGTAACCCACGAAAAAGCATCCAGCACAGTCCTTGGCGTATATTAGAATTCAGTAAATGTTCATTTCCCTACTAGTTTCCTTTTCTTCTTAGTCAAACCCCTTTTACCAGGCATAGCTTATTTCTTGATGAGAAACAACCATTGTATGTTTTCCCCAGCTAACTGGAAGGCTCTGTACTCTTTTGATAAAGATTTTGATAATGCAAATTCAGTTAATTCAGTCAGGGTTTTTTTTTTTTTCTTTTTTCCTTTCTTAATCCCCTGTGTTTTGATATAATGAGGAGTTACCATACCTGTTAATGCAACATAAATCTTCAATTTTATTATCCACCCCATCAGCAAACTAGCTTTTGTGAAAATTAAAGCCAAAAGATACTTGATAAATGTTCCATCCTCCTCGATAGTGAAAACTGGTCTGAAAATCATTTTTCAAGGAGCCTTTCCAAAGGTTTAGAGTTCCTCCAAGCCTTTAAGAAGTTGGAAATGTTATTAAGCATTTTGATTTCTTTTCCTTTCATCTCCTGTTTAGAAATTAATGTCTTGAAAAATTGGCTGCAAATGTTAAGGTTTTTTAAAGATATGGAATCTATTAATCTGCCTAATAAAACTGCAACATGTTAAAAATAATCGGTTCTTTGCTAGACATTTTGGCCAGTCTTGGAAAGATTTTTGTCTTTGCTTTTTAGACCTTAGATGCCTGTTAGCTTCATTTTTAGCTCTAGGAAAACCAGGCACTATAATTATTTTCTTAAATGAGAATTTCTACATGTATTCAATCTCTGATCTTTGTAAGGTAGCAAGACGTGGTCCCAGTCCTATGTTGCATAAAAGGAGATGATAGTCAGATAGGTAATTTAAGTGATTATGGACCAGCTCTTTGGATTTCTGTCTTTCCTGTCTAGGTTGTATCTTCTTTTTACTGCAGAATGTATCAGTATTGGATATAAAAGGTCCTCTGGTTTATCTTCTTTGTGGGATTATTGTTGCATACCATTTTGTATAAAGAAGCAATTCAGAGACTATCCCAATATGTCTGCATATGGGCATGCATATGGTCGATTTCGCTTTAACTCTGAATTTCCTTGAATACGAACATAGGCTGTGTGTGTTCCCATAACAGTAGTTGAACGATTTCTTTGTGATGGTTCAGTTTCTTTCTCTCCCTTCTGCATTTCCTCCTCCTTTGCCTTCATACAGTAGTAACCTTCTGAAAAATGCTCATTAAAAAAAGAAAATGCATAACAGTCATGCAAGCAGGCGCCAGGAAGTTTAGATAACAGTCCCATCACATTTGGCTGTTTGGCTAGAGCACACTGCGTAAATAGAATGGAATGCGGTGTTATGATTCCCTTGCTCAAGTGTACAGCAGTACTCCAGGATAAGCCTCACTCTCCATTTATATTTATTGACCTCCAGGATGTGCTGGGTGCTCTGAAACAGCACAATTACTACCTTAAATTGAGATATACAATCTACATGGAAGTGAATCAGGCAGCCTCCTCTGCTTACTGTACTTCATCTGGTCAGTTATTTAGGCTCAGTGGCCATTTTCAGAAGTATTGTGTTTTACCAAGTCTTTCAGCAGAGTAAGAAAAGTGAGAGTCCTGCAAACAAGTAGTAACCCCACACTTCTTACAAAACCAAACCTGCAAAACCAAATCATAGATACTTTTTCGTACAGTCAGCTGAGCTACTGGGGCAAGATTTTTCCTGTGAAAAAGGACCAAACCTGATTTTCATTCTCCATTGTCTTAGAGAGTCTCAGAGAGTAAGGGCCACACTTAGGCATCTTTGATGTGATGAAAGGTGTGACATTAAGTATTTGATTGGCAATTGATTGATACTTTGACAAATATTCAATAAGAAGACTCCTGTGTTTCAGGGACCCTTAAAATATAATAGCCAATAGGACTTATATGGTCTCTGCTTTCATGAAGTTTTCATTGTAGGGGGAGATAGACATTAAGTAATGAATATGGAGAGATAAGATGAAACCCCAGAAGAACAACTGAGTGAAGTGCAGATAGGCAATCTACCTGAGAAAGAGTTCAGAGTAATTGTAAAGATGATCCAAGAACTCAGGAGAACAGATGCACAGAGTAAGAAGTTAGAAGTTTTTAATGAAGAGTTAGAATATGTAAAGAACAACCAAACAGAGTTGAAGAATACAATAACTGAAATGAAAAATACACTAGAAGGACAGTAGAATAAATGAGGTAGAAGAATGGATCAGTGAGCTGGAAGACAGAGTAGTGGAAATCACTGTTGCAGAACAGAATAAAGAAAAAAGAATGAAAAGAAATGAAGACAGTTTAAGAGACTTCTGAGACAACACCAAGTGCACTAACAATCACATTATAGGTGTCACAGAAGGAGAAGAGAGAGAGAAAGGGCCTGAGGAAATATTTGAAGAGATAATAGCTGAAAACTTTCCTAACCTGGGAAAGGAAACAGTCTCCCAAGTCCAGTGAGTACAGAGAGTCCTATACAGGATTAACCCAAAGAGGAATGCACCAAGACACATAGTAATCAAACTGACAAAAATTAAAGATAAAGAGACAATATTAAAAGCAACATGAGAAAAGCAACAAGTAACATACAAGGGAACCCCCATAAGGATATCAGCTGTTTTTTCAGCAGAAACTCTGCAGTCCAGAAGGGAGTGGCATGATATATTTAAAGTGATAGAAGGGAAAAACCTACAATCAAGAATTCTCTACCCTACAAGGCTGTCATTCAGATTTGATGGAGAAATCAAGAGCTTTCAGACAAGCAAAAGCTTAAAGAATTCAGCACCACCAAACTAGCTTTATAACAAATGCCAGAGGAACTTGTCTAGGTAGAAAAGGCTACAACCAGAAACAAGACTCTTATGAAATGGAAAAGCTCATCAGTAAAGGCAAACATACAGCAAAGGTAGGGGATCATCCATACACAAACTAATCAGGAGGTTAAAAAACAAAAGTAGTAAAATCATCTGTATCCACAATAAGCAGTTAAGGGATACATAATACAATTAGATGTAAAATATAATATCAAAACCAATAATTGTGAGGGGAGAAGAGTACAAATGTAGGGTACTTAAAATGCATTTGAAATTAAGAGATCATCAACTTAAAGCAATCACATATATATATATATATATATATATATATATATATATATATAGGTTGCTATACCAAAACCTCATGGGAACCACAAATCAAAAATCTATAATAGATATGCACACAGAAAAGAAAAAGGAATCCAAACATAGCACTAAAGCTAGTCATCAAATCACAAAAGAAGAGACCAAAATAAGGATGGGGAGCAAAAGATCTACAGAAATCCAAAACAGTTAACAAAATGGCAATAAGAACATATCTATAGACAATTACCTTAAATTTAAATGTACTAAATGCTCCAACCAAAAGACATAGACTGGCTAAATGGATACAAAAACAAGACCCATATATATGCTGTCTACAAGAGACCCACTTCATATCTAGAGACACATACAGATTGAAAATGAGAGGATGGAAAAAAGCATTCCATCTGAAAGCAGCAGTATAGACATTATTTTCAAGTACACATGGATTATTATCCAGGATAGATCATGTGCTGGACCATAAAGCAAGCCCTGATAAATTTAAGAAAATTGAAATCATATCAAGCTTTTCTGATCACAGCACTATGAGATTAGAAATCAATAAGAAAAAAAACTGCAAAAAGCACAAACATGAGGCTAAATAATATGCTATTAAACAACCAATGGATGACTGAAGAAGTCAAAGAGGAAATAAAAAAATACTTAGAGACAAATGAAAATAAGAACAGGATGATCCAAAATCTATGGGATGCAGAAAAGCAGTTCTAAGAGGGAAGTTTATAGCGATACAAGCTTACCTGATGAAACAAGAAAAAACCTCAAATAAACAACCTCACCTTACACCTAAAGCAACTAGAGAAAGAAGAACAAATGAAACCCAAAGTTAGTAGAAGGAAATAAATCATACAGATCAGAGCAGAAGCAAATAAAAGAGACCAAAACAAACAAAAAAGTCAAAAAATAATAGAAAAAAATCAATGAAACTAAAAGCTGATTTTTTTGAAAAGATGAGCAAATTGATAAACCTTTAGCCTGACTCACCAAGAAAAAAAGGGAGAGGCCCCAAATCAAGAAAATCAGAAATGAAAAAAGTAGAAGTTACAACCAACACTACAGAAATGCAGAGGACCGTAGGAGACTACCATGAACGACTGTATGCCAATAAAACGCGCAACCGAGAGGAGAGAGACAAATTCTTAGAAAGGCACAATCTCCCAAGACTGAACCAGGAAGAAACAGAAAGTATGACCAGACTAGTTACCAGTACTGAAACTGAGTCAGTAATTAAAAAACATCCAACAAACAAAAGCCCAGGATCAGATAGCTTCACAGGCAAATCCTACCAAACATATAGAGAAGAGTTAATACTTAACCTTCTGAAACTGTTCCAAAACAGTGCAGAGGAAGAAACACTTCTGACTCATTTTATGAGGCCACCATCACCCCAATACCAAAACCAAGGACACCACAAAAAAAGAACAGACCAGGATCACTGATGGACACAGATGCAAAGTCCTCAGCAAGATACTAGCAAATCAACTCCATCAGTGCATTAAAGGGATCATACACCACGATCAAGTGGGATTTATTTTGCCAGGGATGCAAGGATTTTTCAATATCCATGAATCAGTCAGGGTGACACACCACATTAACAAACTGAGGAATAAAAACTATATGATCATCTCAATAGATGCAGAGAATGCTTTTGATAAAACTCAACATCTATTTATGATAAAAAACTCTCAAGAATGTGAGCATAGAGGGAACATACCTCACCATAATAAAGGCCATATATGACAAATCCACAGCTAACATCATACTCAATAGGAAAAAGCTGAAAGTATTTCCTTTGAGATCAGGAACAAGATAAGGAATCTTGCCACTTTTATTCAACATAGTTTTGGGAGTTCTAGCCACAGAAATCAGAGAAGAAAACGGAATAAAAGGAATCCAAATTGGAAAATAAATGGTAAAACTGTCACTGTTTGCAGATGACATGATACTATACATAGAAAATTCTAAAGACACTACCAGAAAACTGGTAGAGCTCATCAGTGAACTCAGTAAAGTGGCAGGCCACGAAATTAATACACAGAAATCTGTTGCATTTCTATACATTAACAATGAAATATCAGAAAGAGAAGTTAAGTAAACAACCCCATTTACCATCACATCAAAAAGAATAAAATACCTAGGAATAAACCTACCTAAAGAGACAACAGACCTGTATTCTGAAAACGATGACACTGATGAAAGAAATTAGAGATGACACAAACAGATAGAAAGATATACTGTGTTCTTGGATTGGAAGAATCAATGTTATTAAAAGGGTCATACTACCTAAGGCATCCTACAGATTCAGTGCAATTTCTATCAAATTACCAAAGGCATTTTTCACAGAACTAGAACAAAAAATGTTAAAAATTTGTATGGAAACACAGAACACCCCAAATAACCAAAACAATCTTGAGAAAGAAGAAGGGAGCTGGAGGAATCATGCTCCCTGACTTTAGACTATACTACAAAGCTACAGTAATCAAAACAGTATGATACTGGCACAAACACAGAAATACAGATCAATGGAACAGGATAGAAAGCCCAGAAGTAAATCTACACATTTGTGGTCAATTAATCTATGACAAAGGGGGAAAGAATATACAATAGAGGAAAAAGAGTCTCTTTAATAAGTGGGGCTGGGAAAACTGGATAGCTACATGTAAAAGATAGAACATTCTCTAATGTCATATACAAAAATAAACTCAAATGGATTAAAGACCTAAATGTAAGATCACAAATTATTCGAGAAATGCAAATCAAAACCACAATGAGTTATCACATTACACCAGTCAGAATGGCCATTGTTAAAAAAATTCACAAACAATAAACGCTGGAGAGAGTGTGGAGAAAAGAGAACCCTCATACACTGTTAGTGGGAATGTAAATTGATGCAGTCACTATGGAGAACAGTATGGAGTTTCCTTAAAAACTAAAAATAGTTACCATATGATCCAGCAATCCCACTCTTGGGCATATATCTTGAGAAAACTATAATTCAAAAAAGACACATGCACCCCAATGTTCATGGCAGCACTGTTTACAATAGCCAAGACATGGAAGTAGCCTAGATGTCCATCAATAGATGAATGGATAAAGAAGATGTGTTATATATATATATACAATAGAATGTTACTCAGCCATACAAAAAGAATGAAATAATGCCATTGCAGCAACATGGATGGACATAGAGATTATCATAGTAAGTGAATTAAGTCAGATAGAGAAAGACAAATATATGATATTGCTTATACGTGGAATCTAAAAATATGACACAAATGAAATTATTTAAAAATAGAAACAGACTCACAGACATAGAAAACAAATTTATGGTTACCAAAGGGTAAAGGCGGGGAGGGATAAGTTAGGAGTTTGGGATTAACAAATACACACTACTATATATAAAATAGCTAACCAACAAGGACCTACTGTATAGCACAGGGAACTATATTCAATATCTTGTAATAACCTATAATGGAAAAGAATCTGAAAAAAAAGAAATATATACGTGTGTGTGTGTATATATATAGATATATATATACACATATAGGTGAATCACTTTGCCATGTACCTGAAACTGACACGACATTGTAAATCAACTATACTTCAATAAAAAAGAATATTGAAAAACAATGAATAATTACTTCATTACAATTGGGCACAGAACTACGAAAGAGAAGTTGAGTGTTCTGTAAGAGCACCTTATAATAGGAATCCTGCCCTTATCTCAAGTCTCAGAAAGGAAGTGACTGTTGTGTCCAGTGTGATTCTAGACAGCCTGTCTATGTCAGTGGAGGGAAGGAGAGGTAGTGTGGGAAGGATGTTCCAAGTAGCAGAGGAACAGCTTGTGCCAAAACCTTAGGAAAGGAAGGATCGCAGTGTATACTAGGGACTGATAGAAAATCAATGTGGCTGGAAATAGAGGAAAGGAAAGAACAGGATGTGGGAGCTGAAGCTGAGATGACAACAGGTCCAGACCCTGAAGGGCCCGGTAGGTCCCATTAATGATTTAGGTCTTTCCTTAGATGTTATGAGAAACTACTGAAATAGTTTTGCTAGTAATTGGCATGATCGGATTCCTGTTTCCATAGCAAAGACTATTCTGACTCAAGTGAAAGAATAGATTGGAAGAGGGTGAACCCAGACACAGGATCAAATTACAAGGCCGTTACACTCATCCACAAAGAGATGCTGGCAGCTTGATTGAGGGGAGATGTAGTAAAGGAGACAGATTAGAGAGATTTAGGAAGTAAAAAGCAACAGGACTTAATGAGTGATAACAGGGTATACGGAGGGGACTAAGAAGGAAGAAGCAAAGAAGGCACTGAAGTCTTTGTCTTTAGTAACTCGCTGGATGGTGTCCGTTTCACTGATACAGTGCAGAAAGCCCCATTGGAGAAAGGGTGCAACTAGAGAGTTTGGTTTGGGTAATGTTGGTTTAGTTTGAAGTACCTAGGGGACATCCAACCCAAGAGGTCAAATAGGCCATTGACTACTTGAATCTGAAGCTCAGGGGAATGTCCCTGATGAAAATAGAAAGATGAGCGTTGCATATGGTAAAAGAAGACGAGGATAGTCCACGTAGGAGAGGATCTCTCTGTGTGTTATAGAGCCTATGAATTCTTCAGTTACATTTCAGAAACACTGAGTGTCCAATCTTTGCCAGGTCCTTTGCTAAAAACTGAGCTCATAAGGAAAAGGAAATACGTTCAATAAATAACATAGGATATCTCTTTGCCTAACCTACTTTTTATATCATCCAAGACACAGTCAGAGAAAACTCTTAGGCAAACTAAACTAAATGCATACCTAGTCCTGTGTTTCCTAGTCTCTGTTTCCATCTAATTTAAATCTCTCTAACCTTAAGTTCATTTTATTCCTGTTTGTCCTTGAAAGACATACAGACTAGTTGGTAAGCACATTTGTTATATTAACTTCTTATGTTCTTGAAAAACCTTTTCTCAGTTTTGAGAGACGTCATCACCTTTGGCCTTGTCTTTTTGGAACAAGGGATGTAGGATTACTTCTTAGACTAAGAATGTGTTCTTATTCTTTAAAGAATGAATCCATCCTCAGGCTATAAAATATTCCTCCCATATTTTGTAGGTTATAAATTATTGTTGACTTTCAGATTGTGATGATTTTGACTCCACTTGTGAAAATTAGGCCCCACCCATTAGTCTGTTCCTAAAAGATTCCTTGGCAAAGTGAAATTTATAGCCTCTTTTATAGTTCATATTCTTCAGAGACCCATGGCTTAAAATGGCCTACGTTTTAAGACAGTCTTTTTAAAGACGTTGTCTTTTGATCACCTGTATCAGAATCCCTGGGGTGTGCCTGTTAAAAATAAAGAGCATTGAACCCTATCTTCCAAATGTTTTAAATACAGCTGGAATAAACCCCAATAATTTGCATTTTTAGTAAGCACCCTGAATAATCTGTATTTATACTAGAGTTTAAGAATCAATGTTTTGAGGGGTGTCAAAATTTGTACATCAAACTATCATGCTGTACACCTTAAAATTATACAGCAATGTATGTCAACTATTTGTCAATGGAACTGAAAAAATTTGTACATCTTATTATTAAAATTATGAGTTAATGAGAAAGTAAACAGTTTTGGAAGCCAGGTCAGTTTGTTACCAATTTTGAAGAATAATCAAGTCACAAGTGTTAAAAAATATTTAATAGGTATGGTTCAGCTACTTAGTGATAAAAAGATGGTGTTACACATATTTCTTCTATAATACATTAAATTTCATGTGACAAGGGAACAGGGATGGATAGGAAAAATAGAGGAGAGTGCATGTGAGAAAGAGAGAAATAGAACGTAAAACTTGACTCAAGTGCAGTCTTTCGTTCAGTTTGCGTGTGCGTTTTGCTTTAATCGGCATGCTCTGGGGGGTTCTTGTTATGCATGCGTTGTACCTTTGTGAACGTTTCTAGTATTCAACTTCTTTCCTGTCTCCAGAACTAGCAAGTCTCCCCTCACTTCCCCCCCCCTAGGAAGAACGCCGTGTGATTTATGTTGGTAAAATCAGACCTGACACAACACGGACAGAACTGAGGGACCGTTTTGAAGTTTTTGGTGAAATTGAGGAGTGCACAGTAAATCTCCGGGATGATGGGTGAGAATCTTCAAGATTATTTCTTGTTTAGAAGCTGACATATGTAAAAAATTATGGCCATAAGATTACTAGGATGGGAATGCTTTGACAGATGACATGTTGAGTTCAGAACCTTATTTATTTTCTTTCATCCCTATTTATTAATCTTTCTAGTTGAGATTTCCTGTCCCAGAAATAAGTATTTAACTGCTTGACAGGACAATCACACTGATAAATGGATGCAGTGGTTCAGACGCTGGCACTGGTGAAGTCTTCAAAGTAGAAGGGGTTACAGTCGTTTATGCTAATACTGCCTCGCCAGCTCTGAACTCCTCTTCTTTGTCCATTGCAGAGACAGCTATGGTTTCATTACCTACCGTTATACCTGTGATGCTTTTGCTGCTGTTGAAAATGGATACACTTTGCGCAGGTCGAATGAAACTGACTTCGAGCTGTACTTTTGTGGACGCAAGCAATTTTTCAAGTCTAACTATGCAGACCTAGGTATGGATTTCACTGTACATGGGATGAGGAATCCATAATGCAGAGCTCAAATGGAAGCATGTGTAAACCGGAGGCACGCTGGGTTGGATGATCACTTAATTTTACTAGCAAGAATATTTGAACACAGATTTTATCCTGTTTTTTAACCCACAAGACAGCTTCAGAAGCAGGATGCTTAAGTTTTGGCAACAAAGAGCAGAAGCACATTCTTTCTACTGTCTGCCCAATGATGAACTTCTGCACTATTTGTGTGTGTGTGTGCTTGTGTGTGTGTGTGGTGTGTTATGTTTTGTGTGTGCATATGCTGTGTGTATGTGTGGTATAGTGTGTCTGCCTATGTTTATGGTGTGTATATGTGTATACATCTCTGTGTTTGTTTGTAATTTGCTGTTGCTTTCTGTGCCTGCCCTGAATCCTTTTGCACAAACTACAGCATTGGCATCACTGCTTTGCAGAAGAGAATATGCAAAAATCCTTTTTTCCTTCTTATCTCACAAACTCTTAGAAATATTAACATTTTCTACAAATTACACTCTGAGAGGAAAAAATAAAATTTCATATGCTAAATCACATTATACTTTCTTTAAAACAAAAGAAGGAAAGAAAAAAAACCTGTTATTTTTTGAGTGCTTCCATATGCTAGGCACTGTGCCAAAGCTTTGCCAGCATTTTTCTCATTTAATTACCAGAACTATCCTCAGAAGTGGATATTATTATTATTATCCCATTTTACAGATAAGGAAACTAAAGCATAGATAAGTATTCATTTTTTCCTGTCATCAAATTTGTATAGACTCAAGAGGTAAAATTTAGAAAATATAAAAAGATATCCAGAAAAATAGTAAAGTTACCTGTCAGCCTATCACCTAGAGATAACCTCAATTACCTCATGTGTGATTTACAGTCCAGTATTTTGTCTCAGAATGTCTAATTTCTTATAGTTGGGGTCATATTATATATATATATATACACATACACACACACATACACACATACATGAATACTTTAAAACTTTACTTTTCTCAATTATTATTCTATAAGTTCATTTTCCACTGTGATTCACAGGATTAAAGATAATTTACCAATATATTTTAATGGCTGTATGGTATTCTGTTAGTACCACTATGTTTAATCATTCCATTGCAGCTAAACATGTTTTCAACTTTTGATGTTATAAATAAGGCCACAGTGGACATCTTGATTTCCTTTTCAATTTCAGTTTTGTTCCTCTGTGTGTTATTCCCTATGTAATGTGTGTGTTGTAAACCTTTAAATCTCTTAATGAAAGGAAGGAAAATGCCAAATGTCTTGTGCATATAACAGAATTATTTTAGATCAATTTATAATAATAATCATGAAATTAACAGAAGAATCTGTTCCTAAGTACTATTATGTGTCTATCTACACTTGCTATGGCTTAGTTTAAAGAAAATAAAATGAATACCAAATACAGGGACTTTTTTATTTTTCTTCCTTCCACCGAAGTGACGTCTTTTCCTAGAGTAACTGATGCAAGTGTGGTGCATTGTTCAGGGGGAATATGCTGTGATTCACTTCACAAGCTGAATAGACAGTGTGGAGCAGGGGGGAGGCAGCTGACTGTTGGAGAGACAGAGGCCTCGGGATGAAGATATAAAAGGTGGCAAGTCATTTGTTCAAATGTTGGCTGATAAAAACAGTCAAGACAGATTGAAGTCTTAAGTTGATTTGACTTATTTTCTTCAGTGATGAAGGCCAGGGTGTTTCCTAGTCTCTCAAAACATCTAGAGTTTAAAATGAGCTACCTAGAGGGGCCTGTAGATCACAGTTCATCACCGGGAGAGGGAGGACTGGATGGGCTTTCCAAATTGAACTGGAGCCTTCCTGAAACATTTCTAAGAAGAATGCTTCCTTCCTCATTATCTCTCTGCCTAACCAGTGGCAGTGGAAACTCTACCATTGCCAGGCGAGCTCTGTATTTTCTGAAAAGTGTGTTTGATGTGCATTGTATTATCATGGTTTTTTTCCAGTTCCCTCCAGCCTTACAGTTGCAGGAAGGGTAGTCGATCTGAGCATAGGCATGGTGTACTGGAAAGTGCCTTGGCTTTGGAATCTTGCAGGCCTGGTTTTGAAACCTGAGTTAGCTTCTGACCTTGAGCAATTAAGCTCCCTCTGCTTCTGGTTCTTCATTTGTGAAATACCTTCTTATGTTGTTGTGAAGATTAAATGCATGTTTGCGAAGCCCTTACACAGGGTCTGACATAAAATAGGTTCTTAATACATAGTTGCTATAATAATAATAATTTTTTTAAAAGATGGTAATGAGAAGAAGTTAGGCTAATTTTAAATGGAAGAATCAATACCAGGGGACCAGCTTGGGAACTGGACAGCATCATATGTGTCTTGTCTTTATTCCCTGAAGAGGTCAACTTTAGTGCTTCGGGCTATGAACATTGAATAAGGTGCACATGAGCATATACTGGACTCTTCGAGGGACTGGGAGCTTACATGTATGTCTAAAGTGAAAATGATGTGATACCAATTAATTTTACCAAAAGTAAAGAGACCTATTGTCTTAGATAGATTTTACCCATTTTTTTTCTTTTTATCTGCTTTCCCATATTGAGCTCATGCATCCCATTTCTCTGCTTGTACAGCCACTTAGCAGTTACTACAATACTATTAATATAAAATGCAGTGATTCCAGTTACTGTTTATGAGCCAGATTTATAAAAGGGACTCAGAATTCAAAGAGATGACCAGGCTTACCATGATGAAGCCAGTATTTAAATCTGGCTTCTATGAATCTGTAATCTGTGTGTCTTTTATTCACTGTCTTATAAACAGATGGATCTTTCCATTTGAAAGAGCTTGACAAAAAATCTTAAAAAGGAAAGAGTAAAAGTAAATTAGGACTATAGGGGTCAGAAAAGAAGGATATGTCAGTACTCTGAATATGATCATTTTGATCACGAACTAGTTATGGTGTGTAACTTAAACATATAAGAAAAATTAAATAACATATTGGTCACAAATTCTTTATTAACTCCAAGATAAGTATTACGTTATCATCATGTTGAATATATACATAACTTTACGTAAACCCTTGCCATTCATTGGTAAATCAACCCCAGATCCCAACAGAAATATTTTCAATCCCAGTTTTTATAATATGCTGGCATTCAAGGTAAATACATTCATTCAACAAATATTAATTTGAGTACCTACTTTGTGCCAACGGTTTTCTAGGTGCTAGGAAGACAGTTATGATGTGATTTGTTTCTCTTAATGCATTATTCTTATTTATAATAATTTTTAAACAATTCTTAGAGTGCCTTTCAGATTATTCCTGTAACATTTTTATTATATCTTAGTTGTTTTGCAATATCGTTCCTTTAGTGGAGAGAAAGGAGTGGAGGGGGTTATTGCCTCAGGAGTTGCACATAAACACATTCTGTCTTCAAGCAACAAAAAAGATGTTGTGGGTGCCTTCTGACATAGTATGCCCATGAGAGCTGGCAAATTTGTAAGCATCAACCAAACTACTTCATGGTGAACAAACTCTGGAGAACCACTGTATCAAAAGGTTTTTCGTATTTGCTAATGAGAATACAAAAACACTAAAATTCTGGCTTTCATGTAGAATAATCCAAAATTAAGACATTTTAAATATTCTCAAATTTTCCTCCAAGCAAAGATACACATATATGTTCTCGAAAGTTCTGTACTGACTTTATGTGACTCAGACTCCTGTCAGTGGAAGACTCTGCTGTCTTCATCTACAGTGCAAGTGGGATTCTGATTTCAGGCTAATCCCTAGCAAGGAGCAGGAGTTTGTTTTTTTTTGTTGTTTTTTTTTTTTTTTGTCTCTACACACAAAAAAATTTGATTTGAACAACAGCTGTTCATGAAGCTTTAGTTATATAAGGAAACTATGCATTAGGCTATGAAGAGAAAGGGATAAGTCAGT
The DNA here is from genome assembly GCF_009834535.1 of Camelus ferus. Taxonomy (NCBI): domain Eukaryota; kingdom Metazoa; phylum Chordata; class Mammalia; order Artiodactyla; family Camelidae; genus Camelus; species Camelus ferus. Next base: position 16,687,347 of record NC_045697.1, on the reverse strand, counting down.
GTAATTTAAGATTGACCATTTAAAATTTTAATGAGGAAAGATTGGCCATTTTTGTCCTATTTTATTTAATGTCTGAGGCAGACTGTAATTGTCTTACCTAAAAAAAGGAAGGCAGGAAAGACAAGGGATGGTGAAAATAAAAAAAAAAAAAAAAGTGAAGAAATTTCCTTGTCTTTAAATCTAAGATGTCTTTAAATCCAAAGTAGATTGAAGCTGAGGGGGAGAAATCGGCCTGGTTCTGGAGAGCTTGAGGGGTTTGCAGCCTTTCCAGCAGAACTACTTGTGAGGTCAATGACTAGTCTCCATGTTATCTAGTATTAGACTTTTCTGTCACTTTGAGCATTTCTATTTTGTAACTTAATCTGGGTAAAACATAGAAATATTCGTATTTTAGTAGGAGTTAATGTTTCTTGGAAAGGTTTTGTCTTCCCTTCAAGTACGTGCTTTCAAAAGAATGAATGTGTCTGCAAGAGGCTTTCTATTCTATTTCTAAGATGCTCTTTCTCAAGCCAAAAGCCCGGCAGAAATATTTGACTTTTTTCAAAGATGTCAATGGAGAAAAATCAGAAATATTCAACAGAATTTTACTTTACCTCCAACATGGCTGCAATACACCAACTTTGTTAAAGGCTGTTTGATGGAGCATGTGGAGCTTTGCACAAAAGCTTACGTGGACTAGTTTCATCACACTTGCATATTTTTCCTCTCCTATTAATGAGTAAAGAGGCTGAATTTGCCCTCTCTCGACATAAAGCATTTTCCTAAACCTTGTAACTGGGGGAGAACTTGTGCCACTGTTGCTGGGGTCCGTCGTGGTACTGGAGTCCATGACAGGACCAGCTGTCCCTCCTGCTTCAGAGGAGAGCAGCAGTGTGATGAGTGGCTAAGGCTCTGAGGATTCTCTCTCTTCTACTCAGCTGGCCTTTGTGCTCAATGAAATCCGTCCCATTGGATAGGAAAATCAGCCCTAGCTTCCACTTTTGCCTCTCCAACTAAGCTTCTGAGGGGCCTCGGGTAGGTCATTGAACAGGCCAGGAACGGGGAAGAGGCTTATTTTTAAAGCATATTGATTGCATAAGTTACTATAGAAAAGAAATATTAAAGTCTGTTCTGATTACCTCCCAGGAGCATATAAGTCTAAAATGAGTCCATAGATGAGTGTTTTGAATGCTCACCACTCCTTACCCTCTACAAATATATACATTTGGTATAAATATATAAATAAATAAATATAAATATTTGATAAACGAATTATTTAAAATATTGATATATATACCAGTGCCATATAAATACCTTACGCAAATGTCTATACATGTTAATGTGCATACATATAAATACTTTCTGCAAATGTATATCTGTATATATATGCATTATATATGTGCACTTCAATACCACATACAAATAAAAGTTGGTCATATTTTTAAAAGTGTATCCGTTGGAGAGGACTGAGCTAATGACCGTCAGCCAAGGGTACATCTAACCTGGCTTGGGTTTCTTTCAGATTCAAACTCAGATGACTTTGACCCTGCTTCCACCAAGAGCAAGTATGACTCTCTGGATTTCGATAGTTTACTGAAGGAAGCTCAGAGAAGCTTGCGCAGGTAACATGTTCCCTGGCTGAGGATGACAGAGGGACAGTGAATACCTCACGGGACAGCGTGTCTTTCCCTAACAGACTATTGCAAGTCCGACTTAGGAATTTCTCCTGCTTTACACTCTCTGTACAAAACAAAACAAAACAAAACAACAACAATACAAGAAGAACAACAACAATGGTTTACATGAACACAGCTGCTGAAGAGGCAAGAGACAGAATGGATGTCCAGTAAGCACATGTTTATTCCTGGTGTCAGTTTCGCTTTCCCTGAGTCTCTTGGTGATGGAGTGTATGTTTGTGCGTGTGCGTGTGCGTGTGTGTGTGTGTGTGTGTGTGTGTTTGCCTGGTTTGGGGGAAGTCTGTATGTACAGGTGGGGACTGGGGGCACCTGACCAGAGCTTGCAAAGGCAAACCACTTCAAATGGCAGCAGTTCCATGAAGACACACTTAAAACCTAGAACTTCAAAATGTTCCTATTCTATTCAAAAGGAAAAAAAAATGCGTAAATTCAAAAGGAAAGAAAACTAACCAACCAACCACAAGCCACCCTAAAATGACAGCCACTGACGTCTGGGCATCAGCCTCCGTACTCTGTTTTTTTAAGAAAGTACAGAATCAACTTGAAGCAAGCTTTCTCTCGTAACATAACAATTATATGACAATCCCGAAGAAACCGCAGGTTCTGTAGAACTAATATCCTTTCTCTCTTTCTCTCTCTTTCTCTTTCTCTCTCTGCCTCTTCTTTTTTTCCTTTTTCCTTTTGCCATGGAATCTGGGTGGGAGAGGATACTGCAGGCACCGGAATGCTAAACTTTCCTAACATTTTGAAGTTCCTGTAGTTCGTCCTTTATCCTGACACCCATGTAAATGTCCAAAATGTTGATCTTCCACTGCAAATTTCAAAAGCCTTGTCAATGGTCAAGCTTGCAGCTTGCTCAGCGGTCCTTTCTGAGGAGCGAGCACGGTGTTACATTACTAATGAGAGTTGGGTAGAACTCTCTGGAATGTGTTCAGATAGTGTAATGGCTACATTCTCTGACGTAGTTAAGTATTTGCAGATGTTAAATGGAGTATTTTTATTTTGTGTACATACTATTATACAATGATGTTCTTTTTTTGTTACAGCTATGCACTGTAAATGCAGCCTTCTTTTCCAAACTGCTAAATTTTTCTTAATCAAGAGTATTCAAATGTAATTATGAGGTGAAACAATTACTGTACACTAACATATTTAGAAGCTGAACTTACCGCTTATATATATTTGATTGTTTAAAAAAAAAAGGACAGTGTGTGTGTCCGTTGAGTGCAGCGACAACAAATTGATGCTTTTTGCACAACCATCCCTTCTTAGGTGAGCTTTGATCTAAGCATCTTGTCAAAAAATATCCTAGTCCCCTAAAGGTATTAACCACTTATGCGATATTTTTCCACATTTTCTTGTTGCTTGTTTTTCTTTGAAGTTTTATACACTGGATTTGTTAGGGGAATGAAATTTTCTCATCTAAAATTTTTCTAGAAGATATCATGATTTTATGTAAAGTCTCTCAATGGGTAACCATTAAGAAATGTTTTTATTTTCTCTATCAACAGTAGTTTTGAAACTAGAGGTCAAAAATCTTTTTAAAATGCTGTTTTGTTTTAATTTTTGTGATTTTAATTTGATACAAAATGCTGAGGTAATAATTACAGTATGATTTTTACAATAATTAATGTGTGTCTGAAGACTATCTTTGAAGCCAGTATCTCTTTCCCTTGGCAGAGTATGATGATGGTATTTATCTGTATTTTTTATAGTTATGCATCCTGTATAAATACTGATATTTCATTCCTTTGTTTACTAAAGAGACATATTTATCAGTTGCAGATAGCCTATTTATTATAAATTATGAGATGATGAAAATAATAAAGCCAGTGGAAATTTTCTACCTAGGATGCATGGCAATTGTCAGGTTGGGGTTTAAGTGTTTCATTTGGGAAATTCAGCTTTTGCAGAAGCAGTGTTTCTACTTGCACTAGCATGGCCTCTGACGTGACCATGATGTTGTTCTTGATGACATTGCTTCTGCTAAATTCAATAAAAAACTTCAGAAAAACCTCCATTTTTGAGCATCAGGATTTCCTCTGAGTGTGGAGCCCCTGGAATGGAAGTCGCTAAAGTTTGGAGTGTGTATTCAAGTTTCTAAATTGAGATTCGATTACAGTTTGGCCAACATGACTTTTCTGGAAGACACGATATACCTACTTCTTAATCCTTAATCCTTCTTTTCCTTTCTCTCGACCCACAAGATCTTATCAAATGGATTTCACCCACCCCCCCACCCCGGCCGATGCAGCTAATTTTGACAGCTGCATTCATTTATCACCAGCATATTGTGTTCTGAGTGAATCCACTGTCTGTCCTGTCGGATGCTTGCTTGGTTTTTTGGCTTCTTCTTTCTAAGTAGATAGAAAGCAATAAGATACTATGAAATAAAAGAACTTGTTCACAGGTTCTGCGTTACGACAGTAACACATCTTTAACCCGCCTAATTCTTGTCGTTCTGTAGGTTAAATGCAGGTATTTTAACTCTGTGTGAACGCCAAACTAAAGTTTACAGTCTTTCTTTCTGAATTTTGAGTATCTTCTGTTGTAGAATAAGAATAAAAAAAAGACTATTAAGAGCAATAAATTATTTTTAAGAAATTGATATTTAGTAAATCATATTATGTGTTTAAGGACCAGATGTGTTCTCTATTTTGCCTTTAAATTTTTGTGATCCAAGTTTAAATCCATTCTCCTTTTTGCCCTGGATTGTTGACATGAGTGAAATATTTGGTTTCTTTTCTTACCTATCAAAAGACAACACTACAGATTTCATGATGGGGGTGACTTTATCCCCTCTTCTGGCCTGACAAATACTGTTACCATGAAGATAGTTTTCCTCCATGGACTTCAAATTACATCTAAAAGCAGTGTAGAGGGAGAATCAATAAACCCTCCGAACAAAGCTTTTGTATCTTATGCAGACACTGTGGGTAACCCATCAAAATGTAAACTGTGTTTCTTTTATTTTTGTTTTTAATTTTTTTTTCTGAGAGAATATTTCAAATGAATACATGCACCCCATCATCCCTGGAGGCAAATTTCAGCATAGATCTGTAGGATTTTTAGATGACCCCGGGCCATTGCCTTCATGCTGTGGTAAGTACCACATCTTCAATTTTGGTAACTGAACTGGTGCTTTAGAAATGTGGGTTTTTTGTTTTTTTTTAAAGAGATGTAGCAGAATAATTCTTCCAGTGTAGCAAAACCAATTTTTGCTAAACGACTCCGAGAACAACGGTTGGGCTGTCAACATTCAAAGCAGCAGAGAGGGAACTTTGCACTATTGGGGTGTGATGGTTGGGTCAGTTGGAAAAAAAAAAAAGGAAACCTTTTCATGCCTTTAGATGTGAGCTTACAGTAGGTAATGATTATGTGTCCTTTTTTGATGGCTGTAACGAGAACTTCAATCACTGTAGTCTAAGACCTGATCTATAGATGACCTAGAATAGCCATGTAATATAATGTGATGATTCTAAATTTGTACCTATGTGACAGACATTTTCAATAATGTGAACTGCTGATTTGATGGAGCTACTTTAAGATTTGTAGGTGAAAGTGTAACACTGTTGGTTGAACTATGCTGAAGAGGGAAAGTGAGCGATTAGTTGAGCCCTTGCCGGGCTTTTTTTTTTCCACCTGCCAATTCTACATGTATTGTTGTGGTTTTATTCATTGTATGAAAATTCCTGTGATTTTTTTTTTTAAATGTGCAGTACACATCAGCCTCACTGAGCTAATAAAGGGAAACGAATGTTTCAAATCTACTTCTGCTTTTCTTATTTATCGTAACCAAACTCCTGGCATGTTTCTCAGATCAGTACACATTACTGGCTTATTATTATTCTATTTCCTCTCTGGATCTCCCTCCCCCTCCCCCTCTTTTCCATATTCATGGATGGATTTCAGCTCTAAGGTAACGTGCACCTTCTGTATTTTAGCTTGTCTCCTTTCAAACAGCAAAGGCGGACGTGGTGATTTCTATAATAAGAAGTGACGTGGGGCTTTATCAAATGGATGAGCTCTGTTTTTGTACTTAACCCTGGAAAGTGTGAATTTTAAGTCCAAGCCATTGCCTCTAGTGAGAAACCTGCTAAATATTCAGCTTAGGAAGCAATTTGACTATAATGGACTGAATATTTTTTGAAGACTTGTAACAGAATGCACCTCCCCGCTCCTCCGTCATATGTAAGTCATCAGGTTAAATATGGGAGAAGCTGATAGACAGCTGCTGATAATGACTTACTGTCAGGATGTCCCCTGTGCCTCATAGGCGACTGGTGGTCCTTGTGACCGAGAAGCCAGAGAATACATTATTAGCGCTCTGTCCTCCCCCGATTTCAGATAGTAGTCCCCATGCCCAACCGCTTACACTGCAAGATTCAGCATAAACCTAGCAATAGGAAAGGGGGCTAAATATATCCCAGCCCCTGGCCCCCTTTCTCCTACAGAAAAAAAAATGTTCGTGATTACTGGAAACGTGAAAGAGCAATGAATAGTGCGCTGAAATCTGCTAAAGGACGCAAGAGGCACTTCCCATGACTCCGTTTCTATTTGATACCGCTGTGAGACTTGCCAATAACTTTATCAAAATAGAAAGGAAAAACCTACCATTTATCAGTAACCTAAAATGAAAAAGGATATGAAAACAAATGTATGTATGTATATGTGTGACTGAAACATTATGCTGTACATCAGAAATTGACAACATTGTAAACTGACTACACTACAATAAAAAAGGCACAAAAAATAAAACAAAACAAAAATAATGATTAAGAGCAAAAAAAAAAAAAAAAATCTACCAGTTATCTTGCCCAAATACTTCATTCATCTACAGCTGTGGGTTCTAAGAACTCCTGAGATTCAGTGGATAAGCCTCAGATCCTAACTTATTTCCACTGGAGCTTAAACTGTATAGGACTTTTTAATTTAATTTAATTTAATTTAATTTAATTTAAATTTGGGAGGAAGTAAGCAGGTTTATTTATTTATTCTTAGAGGAGGTACTGGGGATTGAAACCAGGACCTCATGCATGCTAAACCTGTACTCTACCATTTGAGCTATACCATCCCCCACCGTATAGAACATTTTTAGTCTTCTGGCTGGAATTAGAAAGGGCAATAGAATAATAAAAGTCTTTTGAGGGTAAAGAGGGATTTTTAAGAAAAAAAAAAAAAGTAGTAGCCGCTAGTCTTGTACAGGAACATCCTGATTAGAGACAAAGGATTCATTTGATGTTGTCCTCAAACATTAAATCACTTCCATCCTTGATGATACTAATGGTGAAATAATTATTGAAACCAAAATTAGGCTGACAAAATAAGTGAACACTGGATATGAACAGTTTATTTAAAAGGAGCTTGTTTCAATTCAGAAGTCCTCCACACTAAATCTGTTTAAAGTATACAATGTGATATTCAAAATTCTTTTTCAGCGTTGCCAGTTTTCACTGTCGCATTATTTAGCTAACCATTGGATGTATTTTACAGCTCTAAGAGCGTTAGTGTACTCATTTGACACTAGTGTTACTAGCTACACAGTTGTAACTCAGTATTAATTACAAAATATTTTAACCAAGGCGTCCCTTTTTGCAATATTTACTTGTATTAATCTTACATTCTGCCATTCTTTCTTGCGATTCCTTGTTTTCAAACACATGATACACTATTATAAATCAATCTTCGCGCTTTATCAAACAGCAGAGAGTAATAAAGAAGGTCACAGCTCACAGAGGAGCTCCTTGGAGGTTTGTAACATCATGATTTAAATCTCAGAAAGATTTAATCAAACGCTGAATTAATCCCTGGGGGAAAAGATGTTATATAGATTCTATTGATGGGCACAAAGCAGCCTATTTCTTTTCACTGCTCTCTGTTAACATGTTGGGGAAGAGGAACAAAGTTTTTCTGTGGGAAAGAAAATAAGATTTCCTGGGTGGGGGAGGGATAATATGCAATGACCTTTGTGTCAGGTTTCTTCCCTCTCATTCAAGATGGTCCTTTTTATGCCACTTGCCATGATGTTATCTACTCTTGAAGTGTGTGGTGAAGTTAAATGCCCTCCGCCCTCCTGCTCCCCTCCATGCCCCCCTTGTGATTCCAGTAATTCTGCAAAGTCCCCAAAGCTCCACTCCAGTCAAGCATGTGGAATGTGCAGGTCACATGAACTGGTTTCCAAGGCTTCCATTGTAATCAGGTGACTGCCCCGGGGGCAAATTCTCAGCATTCAGGGACACTGGAAACTTGCAGGAAGAAATGACTTTAAAATTCGGGTATTTCTAGGACCAGGTTCTACTGAAAAGTCTAACACTGTTTCTTGATTAGGATATATGCTGAGGACCAGATGCCACCGCCTTCCCATATGCCTCTTTCCTGTCCATAATTCTATAAGATTGTGATATTCCTTTTAACCCTAAAACCATTACTTACCATTGGCTGACTTATAAAAGGGGCAACGTGGAACTAATTGACAAAAGTGAGAGAACTTTTGGAGGAGAAAGCCAAATGACCCTATAATATTTTCATGATTAAATTAAATGAGCATCATTATACATGCACATATGCACACCAAGACATTATTATAATCAAGCACCTTAAAATATGATATTGTTCCAAATTTATGCATATAGCCCTTACTGAAGGCAAGTAGCTAGTGTGATATTTGAATTTGCATATTGACCATTTTCATATATTTTCATATATTAATTTCTTTAGTAGGAAGAAGCTGAACGATTAGGGAAAATCCTGGGGTGATTTAGAAAAAAATATTATGCTTCTGCTCGGTTTTGAACATCGGGAGCACTTGGCAACATTATCTTTTTTTTTTTCCCCACATAGTTTTCTGTGATGGATTTCCAACAAGATGACATCCAAGTGAAAGCCGAAATTAAATGGGAAGGAAAGAATGTTAAGTGCTAAAATCCTAAATAGCGTATTAGACTACTTAATTGGAGAGAATTTATTTTTGCCGCTGTTCAGGACTATTGTTGAGCTTCTCTCTAACGATACTAAGTGATGGGGAAAGAAGGGGCTGTAGTAATACAGTTAACGCACAACGCCCTCCAGCTAGTCGTTGAGGGAGTTCGCAGGTACTTTCCTTTGATTGACTTTGGTGGTGTTGAAAATCATTCATATCAATGCTCTCACACTTCGTTTCCAGCCAGGTCTCTGGCTAATTCCAACCAGAGCTTCACAGTGCACTTAAAAGACTTAAAAGAAAATGAGACTGCGCTCGCTTCTAGTTTAACCATTTAGCAGTCTGCAGCTTGATTGCTTTACCCTCTAATCAAGTGACTCACGTTTCGTAGTGCTCAGAGGCACCGCCCTCTGTTTGTTGGTAGGACTATGTGTGCACTGTCCCGGAATGATGATTAATTACTCCACTTCCTAGAGGAGGAAAAGTTGGTAAACGGGTCACACAGAGTGATGCGGCCATGTTACTTTCATGTGAGGTGACTTAATGATCAAGGGCATTGCATGGCCTGATTTTCCTCCAGTTATCTGGCTACGTGGAACAAAACATCCTGGTACTATTCCGTGAGCTGTCTTTCCCAGGGTCAACATCTGAATTGCAGGTCAGACCATTCGGCAGGAGAACGATTGGAGGGAAAGCAAGAATCGGAGCTCACTGCCTCACATCTGGCCTCTGTGTCTGAGGAGGGGAGGTACCTGTGTGTCGGGGCTGACATTTCCCCATTTTTCATGGCAGGAATGGTGGTGTACAAAGGGAGCGTCCACGTACACGCCTGATGAATGAGACAATTCACAGAGAGCTCATAAGAGTTCCTTTGTCACACGGGGCCGGAGTCTCATTGAGCCACGTTCTGCCATGACACACCATGGCAAAGACCAAGACTAGAAAGGTCAGCTGAAGGAAAGAGAAGGAATAAATAGAAGGTTAACCAAACACAATTGAACTTCAGGTACAAAGCAAGGTTTGGACACAGATTCCCCATGGTTTCTTACTTGCCTTTTGTGCCGACTCATTCTATGGGATTATATAAACAAAAGGGGCAATCGTACAGCTCAGCCTGTGGAGCTGTGAATGAGAGATTGCCCTTACAAAGCTGGTTCTATAGGTGTGTGTGTGTGTGGTTCAGTGTTAGCTCAACAGCAGCTGGCCTTGACCCACCTGGCGTTTGCTTGGAGGAGTTATTAAAATTCTGTTGATTGCCTGGGCTACTAGATGGGTGGGAGGCTTTTAGGGATGTCCATAACCATGTTTTTGGATAGAAATTTTCAGGTTTATTTTCATGGAACGATTAAAAAAAAAAAAAACTTCCCCTGTGTGCGTACAATAAACAGAGCTCTTCACGTCCCAAGGATGCGGTGCAGAAGATCCCATTTCTTACTTCTGATTCTTTCAGGTTTTCTGTCCCCAGAGTAGCCATCTGCAGCAAGGCAGCTTCACAGACTTCCAGCACTTTGAAGGTTAAACTTGAACCCCTTCAAAATTCATACCTGTTAGATACCATGCAGACATTTGAATTCATGGCATTGGGGTGATTTAAAGGCATTTTTTGCTTTTTTCCCACACTTTTAAAAACTTAGCCTTAACCAACGCCATTTGGGAACTTGATCAGTTTGGAGGCTTCCTGTCTTAGAATTAGGTCTTAGTGGCACCCCTGGCTCTCTCGCTGCTCAGCAGTTTCAACTTGATCTGACACTTCTCTTCTAATATCTTAATTTTCAAGTTAGATGAATTTTTTTGTTGCAGTAAAAGGAGGCTAATGTGAAAACTCTAGCCTCCATTTGAAAGTCCAGCAAATTGAAGGTGCGACTACAACAATGAAGATGATGCTAATGACCGTGATGGTAGCAACTAATATTTACTGTGGGCTTGCAGTCTTGGGGTCACTTTGCTTAACCCTTTATGTGAATTTTCTTAACAAACCCTCCTAACTAAAGAATGGGGCAGGAGTACAGCTATTCTCATCCTGTCGGTGAGGAAGCGGAAGTGCAGAGAAGTAACTGCCAAGATTTGGGTGAAGTCCCGTTGACCCCAAAATTTACTTAATTGACTATTGTGCTATAGATAATGCCTCTACCAATAAAATACCGATGCCCAAAGGGAAGCATTTTTTCATTGGAAGCAATTGCACAGTTTGTGTGGTTTTGCTGTTACCACCTTGTGAGAGCCAGACTGTGCAGACAACGCGTTCATTCCATCCACATTCACTGAACACTTCATATGGGCTGGAAACCTCACCAGGTACTAGGAACAGAAGGGGCTAGTTGCAATACAGTAAGAAAAAATAAACTGTGTATTCACTGTTAGCATCAGCAGGGCACTGGGGTGAGAGAATGTGGGTGTGTGTGTATACATATACATGTGTGTATATGTGTATATATACACCTGACCCTTGAATAACACGGGGGTTAGGAGTGCCTACAACATACACAGTCAAAAATCTGAAAATAACTTTGCAGTCAAGCCTCCATATCCATGGTTCTGCATCACATCATATTTAAAAATCCATATTTAAAAACCCACGTACAGGTGGACACTGGCAGTTCAAATCTGTGTTGCCCAAGGGTCAACTGTATATGTATACATGTATATATGTATTTGTGTGTGTGTGTATATACATGTAAATATGTCTATGTGTGGGCACGTGTGTGTGTGTGTGTTTTATGGGAAATATATTGCTGTATAATGTCTGTGAGGTTGAGGCCAGAGATTCTCATACTTAATGGGCAGGAATGGCAAAGTGCTGTAATCCCGCGGTACACAATTTGATTTAAAAGCCAATCAGCTTTCAGCAAAGTAGACCTCCTCTCTATATTCAAATGACTTTAGAGCTGGTTGACCATTACCACTGAGGTATTCCATCACTGACAACAATCATCAATATTGTACAGCTCTTTATGGTTTTCCAAGCTCTGTTGAAAAGTTTCTGGTTTAAAGCTAGGATTTGTGACAAGCTACAGGCATCTTGACTGGCCATCTTTTGACTGAACACCTCCTATTTCCTGTTTAGTCATTGTTACCTTGAATATCAGCTGGTCATGACAGAGTACCTTCTTAACATTTCTCAGCGGTCTTTGTCTGGCTTTCTCTCTATAGCGCTAACCCCTCTACAGTAAGATCGCTGAGGTAATCAGTCACAAGACACTCACAGGTCGGGTTCATGGGTGGCCTTTGTGGGGTCGTGTTCACGTTGCGTCTGGCACCAGTAGCAGAGAAAAGAGGGCCCGGTTTCTAACACTGCAATATTTGGGCTTCATTTCCAACCCAGTAGCTGAGCTCCACGAGATCAGCTAAAATTATAAAGAGGGAGAGAGGGGTAGTTGATCACGGACTTCGGTCTTTGGAATTCTATGAACCTTAAAAAAATAGTCCAGGGCTTTCGGTCTCCATGGTGAGAGAAAACATTCCAACAAAGGTTTAACAATGGCTGCAAAATAGACATTGTCACAGACTTTTAAAAATGTTTTTAAGCCTCAATTAGAAAACATTTCAAACAGACAGGTAAGTGCATGAAATAATGGAGTAAAACCCTATATATTCACTTCCTAGATTTATGAGATCTTAACATTTTACCCTCTATGCTTAAGATTGCTTTTAAAACTAATCACATCCCCATCTCTTTTCTTCCCCTTCCCTCCTCCGTAGACCTGTCTCCTGCAGTTAGTGTGTTGTTATTCCCATCCATTTCTTTTTCTCTTAACTACATTTCCGTGTATCCAAAAGTAAGATGCGGTATTATTTTGTGTCTTTTGAAAGTTTACATAATGTTCTACTGTATGTATCCTTTCAGCAATTTGCCAGTGGTGCCTTTTAATGCAAATGCAATTAGAACAATTCAGCCTTGCTGTAAGCCAGAAGGAAATCCTTCTTTCCAGGTGTTTGGAGTTGCCATAGCAGCTGCTCCAACTGTCCCAGCTAATCATTCTTCACAGCATTCCTGACATTCATCTTGGTTTCCTATTTATCACTTTGGCTCATGGGTAAGTGCATTTATGCAATATCTTTAAAAGTCTTTGACCCTTGATCCAAACCTTTCTCCTACTTACTGAGTGGTTATGAAGTTGTTCCAAGGGAATAGGAGGTCATAAAATCACAGCTGAAGTTGGAAACCCATACCTAGGTAGGTTTTGGTTTTTTTTTTTAAATGATAGAATGGATTCTGATTTTTCTTCTTTGTTAAGTCAGAGATATTTGCCAGATCCTTAAACTTCCCATTCCCAACATACCTGTGAGTGGTCATGCCCTCTCTAGAGAGGACATTGGGGAGCCCCAGCACTGAAGAAATTATTTCTTGTAATAGTAACCGATTAAACTAGTTACCAGCTGGGGAGCATGTTTCAGCACTTAAGTTAATTGAACTGTTGCAAACGAAATATGATTCTAAATTGTTTCAGTATTCCAAAGCACTTCATGCGTGCAGATAAAAATGAAAAAATATTACCAAATTGGTTTGAAATGTGCAAATCAGGCATATAGCGCTGACATTTAGATCTCTGACCTGATAACTCTGCAGTAGGCACCTTGAAAAACTTTTCGGGCTAATTTTTTTTCGTCTTTTGCTGAGCTCTCCTTTGAAATCCCTGAACCACTACTTGATGCGATATTCAATAAGTGGAAGTCAGGCTGCAATCAGAAAGGGAACTGTCTGCATCAGGGTTTTTCTACCAATTTTCCCAGAAAATAATCTCTTTGTGATTCATTTCATGGGCCAAGTAAGAAAGGAATTGTTGAAAGGAGGTTGGGCTTCATAGAGGAAATGCAGTATTTTTTTTTTTCCTGGGGGAATCTGGTTAGAATTTGGTTTGTGGATCTGTTTGGAAGGCATGGTTCTCCTTGAGGGGGGTGGCCTTTCTGTACTGAGAACCACTGTACACAATCAGTGAATATTTAAATTCAAGAAGGAGGTGGCCCTAAGGTCAGTCTGGATGGCAGAAGATGCTACTTCCCCATCGGGTATGTCCCTTCTCCTTCATGTCTCCCCCATCAGCCAACAAATATAGAGATGCTATTTCATTTCCAGAGCTCTCTGTTGCTATGAGTTTTCCAACTCTCTACACAGATCAGGCCCAGGGCTGGGACTGAATGGGTTGTTTAAGAAGCTTGGATGAGCTGTGAACCTCTTGGCAGGTTAATGAATCATCATGAGTAACAAGTTACGCAAGATTTGTGGCAACTCTTACACCCTCTCCAAGGCTGCCCCTCCCCCTCCCAAAGGAAACTTAAGAGTAAGATGAAGTGAAATATCATATCCACTGACTTCATGGACTCTATTTGAGAAGATAAATAAAACTGAAAGAATTACAGAGTGAATGTCACGATGAGGGTCTTTGAGGACACAATCAAGGATGCTCAGGGTCGCAGAGAGTAAGTCCCTGGCTTCAGGTCACACAGTGGTAGAGTTTGTGTTAGAAAATGGGCTGTCATAGTTGTTTCAGTGACACCACAAGTTGCTGGGCACAGTAAAATATCAGACCATGAACCAGTAACACCCTGCCAAGAACAAGCCCATGCAGAACAGAGTCCATAAGGACAACAGGGATACTGACTGACCAGTCAGGTGTGGCCAAGAAGGGAGGCAGACTCCACCTCAGTACAGATAAGGCAGCTGCACCCATAGTAAGAGTTGAGAGGTTCATGGCAGATTCCTTACTCTAAAATATATCTTCTGTGGCTTAACCAATAGAAGATGGAAATTCAACACTTGGTGATTCTTGTACTTTTGAATTAAACTGAAAGTTCTCTTGGGAAAGATGATAAACTCTGGCCATTACCAGTTCCAGCTCACTGTTGCTCAGATCATTTCAAGATGACAGGTGGCTGTGTCTGATCAAAAGCGAGAGAAGTCTGGATACCAAGGCCCTCACTACCTGGAGGAAGGCTGAAGGGACAATGACACTGGGCGGTCAGAAGGATGTATAGTCAGTGTGTCACTGCCTTCACAGTCATGGTGAAGTTTGAGTGGGTTCCCGGAAGGAGATGTAGTGTTCCTTTATAGTCTCAATATTTAAGGGACTTTCTTTCCCACTTATATAGGCATTCATTAAATATTTATTTAATACCCACTTCAGCTGGACCTGGAAGGGATGAATCGTGTAGTTCTTCCATTTAAGAAACTCCTAAGCAAGTGTGGAGGTTTACACAGTGCTTGACAAGCTTTAGAAAAATGCCTATGTCCCAGACACTGTTTTAGTCACCAAAGTAGCAAAATCAATGAAAGAGAGACCCTGTCCTCAGGCAATTTGCAAATGAATGAATGCACACAATAGAATGAGCAAATAATACAGGAATGTCCCAAGATCTATGGCAACAAATCTGTTACTCATAAGGGAGACGAGACAGTGAAAGCTTCATGGACCTTTATTACAAAAGCTCACCTTGATGTGTGGAGCTAAGCAGCAGAAGAATTCAGAAGTGGTAAGTTTCTCTTTCTCCAGATCTCTCCTTGAGCGGGGAGTGTTCAAGATCTCCCTAATCTGCCTGCTTATGAACACTTGCCATCTTTCATTGACTTGGTTTAAGTGTTACCTTCTCCAGAAGAATTTCCCAGACCTATCTCTCCCCATGTTCTGCCCTAGATTTGTAGAGCTGACTCCATTTTTTTTTAATTGAAGTGTAGTCGATTTACAATGTGTAAATTTCTGGTGCACAGCATAGTGATTTAGTTATATATATGTTCTTTTCCATTATAGGACATTACAAGGTATTGCATATATTCCCTGTGCTAGACTGTAGGACCTTGCTGTCTATCTATTTGGTATATAGTAGGAGTATCTGCAATTCCCAGACTCCCGATTAATCCCTCCCCACCCCTTCCCCCACCCCATAACTGTAAGTTTGTTTTCTATGTCTATGAGTCTGGCTCCTTCATTTTTATGTCTTCTTCATATACACCTATCACAGCAACCATAATTTCATATTCTAATTTATTAATTTACCTTTGGCCCTTTGAGTTGTCCCACTGACTGGATAAGTGAATAGAAATTGGCAGAATTTTCAGTTTTTGCTAAATGAATCCCCAAATGCCCTGGCTTTGAATCATTTCTGGAAGATTCTTCTTCTCAAGCTCCTATAAGAAGGGCAACTTACGATTCTCGATCTGGGAAAATGATGGCTCAAGCCTTCTCTGAGAAACTGTGTGTAAGGGGTACTCAAACGGTGGCACATTCCCTCTCCTGCTCATTCAAAGAACCACCCCCTGAAACGAGAGTTTGCTGTGACAGTGATGTCTTCACTGGAGGGCGGTCGAGACAAGCTGCCTCCACCTGGTCCACGTGAAGCACGGGCTGC
This sequence comes from Camelus ferus, assembly GCF_009834535.1. Taxonomy (NCBI): domain Eukaryota; kingdom Metazoa; phylum Chordata; class Mammalia; order Artiodactyla; family Camelidae; genus Camelus; species Camelus ferus. The sequence continues at coordinate 16,671,411 of NC_045697.1, read as the reverse complement.
CTTTCCTCAGAGCTTCCTGACTTCGCCCCGCCCAGGCTAGTTCTGGGGGAATCTGTCTGCTGCTTCTGGTTTCTAAACATATTTTGCTTTTCTTTCCTAGCTGCATGGTTTTGATTTTGGATTCCTTGAAGTACACATCACCCAGGCCAATGTTTATGGTTCTTTTACCAAGTGGGAGTTGGGTCAGGCAAGGGGGGGGGACGGTTGCTGATGACTGAGCTGCAGAACCAGCTTCCCCAGGAGCTGGTCATTAATCTAACATTCCGGTTATAGTTTTAGGGGAACTTCTCCAGGGCCACAGAGATTTCTGCTGATCCAAAGGACTTGGGGAAGCTTGTAACTCAGCACAAAAACCCCACCTGAGCTCAAATGGCTGAAGCCAGGAAGGTTTGCTCATGCCTTCCAAATACCTGTCCCCAAAGTCTCAATTCTGCTGTGTCTACGGCCAAATGAATTGTCACATCCGTGTGCATCCCCTACCCAGCAATCTGTTTATCAAGAAAGAAGCCTGTTGTCTCCCAAGTTCTACTTTCCAGGTGACTGATATTAATTAGTTTGCAGCCGGCGCAATTTATCTCTAGCTGAAACCAAAGCAGATGAAAATGCTGTCGTGCAGTAAGATTTCCTTTCTTGAAACGCTGAATGGGATGGAGATATGTATCTGGGAGAACAGGTTTCAGGTGGAGCTTCCATCAGCAGCGCTTTGAAATGCATTGTTAAACTACGGCTGATCTGGGTGAGGAATAAAAATAGCATGTCATATTTTGACTACATTAACTCCTTTCCAACACGAGAGGCTGAGGCCCCTGCACAACGATAGACTTGCTCTGAAAGTAATAAGTGCGGACTCCATTCATAACTCTGGAGCTAGTTCTCAATTATTGGCATTTCTTGAAAGGTATCGCTAATTTCCTCAAAGCTGTGGCTCCACTTCAGAATTCACCTCAGACCCCCCAATGCAGAGAACAAAGCTTTTAAATGAACCTACCTTCCTTTGTATTGTTATTGAGATTACCCCCTAAAATTGTCCCTTCTGGCTAGTTTGCATATGGAGTCAGCACTGGACCCCTGAGACGTTGACCAAAAGAGGTGATTAGGACCACCTGACAGTGAAATAATCGTCTACTGTAGCTGTGTGATCCTAGCAAAGTTATTTCTTTACATTTCTTAGCTTCAGTTTCTTCCATAGAAAATGGGAAAATAAAGCCCGTTTTGCAGGGTTATGACATTTCCTGGGCTAATCTATATAAAAGAACCTGGGAAACAATGAACACACTCCCTTCTCTTCCTAGTGGCCCAAACGGGCAATTGAAATGCCTGCGAAAAAGTGGAAAGCTGTGATGAAATCTGATGTCAAGAGGATACCTTTTTAAATATATATATATATATATATATTTTTTTTTTCCAATTCCATATACTATTCTAGACAGATTAAGGGAACTGAAAACAACAACACAAAACCTATGGTCAGCTCAGGGCTGCAGAGCTGGTTATAATCACGACCAACTGTATGTTTTTTGAGTGTGTGGTTTACCTCTCCAAGCACCACTTTTCATGTCTCTAAAGTGAAAGGGGCAGATGGCTTCCGGTTCTAACACGCTATGGACATAGAAAAATAGTGCAGTTGCCGCTCATCTTTCTCTCTTCCACCCCTGTGGGGTTTTCCTTCTCCTTCTCTTTCATGTTGATATTCCCTTGGCTTTTTCCTTTGGTCGTCTTTCCCTTCTTGATGCATGTTCTCCTTAAGATGTATCCTTGACTACAGTCAGTGACTTCCTGAAGACCATGGAAGACGACTTCCAGATCAGTTTCTCTCGCCCAAATCACTCTCCCAAGCTTCAGACTCACAGACCTACTGGGCATATTCTTTTGAGTTTCTCCTGGAAGTTTAAGAACAATATGTCCCAAACTGAACACATCATCTTGCTCCCTAAAAACTGACTGATAGTCCCTTTTTCAGAGGTGGTCATCAACTCAAACTGTTCCGGCAAAACTCAGGAGTTATCATAAATCCTCCCTCCCTTTCATCACCGAGTCTAATTTCACCAAATCTAAGGTCACCAAGTCTTGTTTATTCTACGTCTTTTAAAGATCGCAACTTGATACTTTTTCATCTTCCTTATTCCAGTTATAACCAATTCCACTGTACCTTCCATTTAGCAAAACAGTGCTTCTAAAACTTGAATTTTATCCTACCGGTTTTGATTTAGAGCCCACTGATAGTTTCACATGGCTCTCTGGAACCAAACACAACTGCATTTGGGTTGAGTGTAAGTTCATCTACGAATGGTACCTACCATTCCCTAAATACTATTTTTTACCAAGCTCTCAACCCCATTCCTGCCCCATACTTCAACTCCACTCTGCCTCCACCTTTGTAGCTTCTAGAATAAACTCTATCATGTTGTCAGAACTTGGCAAAATCTTTTCCCTCGGCTTAGAATGCCCTCCCTCTCCTGCCCTAGCCCTCTCCTGCGTGGTAGAGAGCCCATGCTTTGGGGTACGGCACACCTAAGATCACACCCCTGATCCCGTACTTACAAGCTCTGTAAAGGTAGGCAGGTTATTTATGCTCTCTAAATTTCAGTTGGATCACCTTTAAAATGTAAGTAACAATATCCACTATATAATGATGTTGTAAAGATTAAAGATGGTGCGGTTAGTATGGTATCTGGCACATAAGAACATTCAATAATTGTTAACTAATATTTGTCCTTTACAGCTTGATTCTGAGCTCCTCCTCCTGTGCTGCCAGACCCCTCTCTGCGCCCTGCTCAGGATTTAGCTCCACAATGTCAGGAACAGAGTCTGTTTTGTTCACATTTATTTAGTAATTATCACTGTATCTGACCCACGGCCAGCCCACCATAAAATTAGTCAGTTCCGACAAGATTCAACTCAAATGCTGTTTCTTCAAGGAATTTTTTGTTAAACCTTTAATTTCGGTTAAGTACTTCTCTTAAGTAATAACCTCTGCTTTTACGTTGTTGGCACAGTTTCCCTTTCTTCTCTAGATTCTTGAATTTCTGGAGGACAAAGACTGTGTCATTTATATATTTGAATCCCCAACACCTTTCCCAGATCAATCTAGTAGCACTCAAGAAAAGCTTTTTGAATGAATAAATGGATGGATGAATGATTTATCTCTTCCTTTCTTTGTTTTCCCCTTACCATGCTCCATTTACATTCTGTTTATAAGAATCAGGCAGAGAATACGGGAACTGATGGATGTCGGGTTGGTGAGACCACTCCCTCTCCCGGAGCAGACATCGCAGGCAGCCCCCTGCGTTCTGATGAAATAGTGACAGTGGTACCTGGGTGGGCACATTTCCATCACAAGAGCTTTAGGAAAGCTTTTCCCTTGAGAATGTAGTTTGGTGCAGCCATTATGGAAAACATTATGAGATTCCTTAAAAACCTTAAAATAGACTTACCATTATAATCCAGCAATCCCACTCCTAGGCATATATCCAGAGGAAACTCTAACTTGAAAAGACACATGCACCCCAATATTCATAGCAGCACTATTTACAATAGCCAAGACATGGAAGCAGCCTAAAAGTCCATCACTAGATGATTGGATAAAGAAGTTGTGGCATATATATAACAGAATTCTACTCAGCCATAGAAAAAAATAACATAGTGACATTTGCAGCAACATGGATAGACCTGATGATTATCATACTAAGTGAAGTAAGCCAGAAAGAGAAAGACAAATACCATATGATATCACTTATATGTGGGCTCTAAAAATAATGACACAAATGAACATACTTACAAAACAGAAACAGACTCACAGACATAGAAAACAAACTTATAGTTACCAGGGAGGAAAGGGGATGAGAAGGGATAAATTGGGAGTTCGAGATTTGCAGGTACTAACTACTAAATACAAAATAGATAAACAACAAGGACCTATGATAGAGCACAGGGAACTATATTCAATATCTTGTAGTAACCTATATGAAAAAGAATATCAAAGGGGATATGTGTGTGTATATATATGACTGAAACACTATGCTATACACCAGAAATTAACACAACATTGCAAACCAACTATAATTCAATTAAAAAAAAAAAGAAAAAAAAAGCTTTCCCTTGAGCAAGGACATGAGAACAGCACAGGCGAGCTGGGACCGTGCAGACCTCCCCGAAGGAAGTTTGTAAGGCTGGTGTGTAGGTGAGAGTCCACCCTCCCACTCTGCCCATGGGGTTTAAACAAGAGCCTGGAAGGGTGATGCATTTCTACAGGCTCAGGTGAGAGTGGCTGAGAGATGGTCTGAAAAGGAAGAGCAGACCTCTGTACTCCCCCCCGGGCCATGGCCTCCAAACCACCTTGTAGGCCAGGCAAAACGCCGAGCTGACCCTGATATGCATCGAAATGAAAGGTTTGTCTGCAAATCAGGGAAGAATTCTTTCAGCACCTACAGGACCGGTGCCAGGGAGTTAACATTTGGAAACCTCAGCTCTGTGCCAGGTCGTTGTTGGAAAAGCAGCAGATCTTGGAGCAAATGCCAGGGAGGTACAGAGGGGAAGAAGTGAGGACAAGGACTCCAGGAATTAGCTATTCAAGAATGTTCAAGAAACCGGATAGCTCTTTTCCTTGTCAAAGAGAGAGAAAGAGAGCGAGAGAAGGACGTTCAAAGGAGCATTCATCGGAGCAGGTTGTTCCGAGTTTTGGGGGAATTGGGAGGGCAGATGCTACAAGGTTATTGGAGTCAGTATCAGACGCGAGAACAAAGTGGCAGTGACATGAGCTAAGAAATGACTAAGCACTCGAGGCCTGGAGTCGCTAATAGACGGATCCAAATGCCAAGTGAAGCAGTTGTCTCAGCTCATTTGAATACTTCTGAAGAGGTGATGAAAAACTAGCACGAGAGACAGAACCTTGTCTCTTGCAGAATATCCTGAGCTTGCAAGGTAACACTGCCTTCCTCTGTGACTGCGACTGTGGCTGTTCATCTGGCCCCCTTGGTCACTTTCTCTGGGGTTTTAGAATGGAAAGTTTAGAACCAGGGCACACCACGGTTTCCTTTGATAATGGGGGTTTTTATTCTTAAGGAATCACTTCTTTTTTGCAGCTTGGGAATCTCCCTCTCCGATTACAGGCTGCTCAGAGTTTTAAAATAAAAGGGAAGGTGTGGTACTCAGGCAGTCAAGCTTTGAGGCTTTAGAGGACTTCCTTCTGCTTTCTCCCATTTCTCTTTCCCCCCTTTTCCTGATTGTTTCTGTTTTGGAGGAGCCTGAAGAATCTGGGTCTGGGGGATGTAGTTAAGTTAGGGGAGGACGTTAGAGAAGGCAAAATTCATGTTACAGATTTTATTCTCTCTCAGGGTGTGTTTGTAAGAGCAAAGTCACTAAGGAAATGTGTGCACATAATGGATGCTCAATAAATACTCCTATCTTTGCTTCTCCCTCTCCCTTTTTCATTTCCTCTCTCCCTGGCCCCTCCTCATTTGTGTTTGGTTAAAGAGGATAAAGATTCTCTGGGAATCATTATTGTTAATGATAAAGGCTACCATTTACTGAACACCTCTTCTACCCCCAGGCTATATATTAGGCACTTTCATGATCTCAGTTGTGCCTCATTGTAACATAGAATGGGAGAGGCAACTGTGCCCACTATACAGATGCGGAAATTGAGCAAACACAGAGTTACTGCCTCAAGAGCTACAGTGATGCAGCTAGAATGCCCATTAAGTTTTCCAGACTCTGACTTCATGATTTTTTTAAAGAAATAATGCTACATCTCTCTCATGGATGATGCAAACGTGGCTTTCTTGCAGCAAACCCACGTCCACTCAGTCAGCACTCAGGCCAGGGCTTAGTTAAGCTGGTGAATTGGGCTGGGCAGCCCTCCCTTTGGCATGCCCCTCCCACCTCCCTCGGCTGAAGCACCAACCAGTCATGCCACCCTTTCAGTCAAACACTCTTGTTTATCTCCTGTAACCGAGGCTCACTCATCCCTACTCCTTTGGCCTTGAGGGACCCAAGGTCTCAATTAGCTAATTAAATAAGCTTATCTGGGCTAATAGCTCTTAATCCCAAAGTCACTACTCTTCCCTCGGTACTGAATGCAGAATCAAAGATGGAAATTTCAGTTGGTAAAAGATTACTGGAAGAGAAAAAGGGCTGGAGTAGACAAAACTTCACTGCCTCTCCAGTCTCACTGAATACCACTGCCCATCCTACCTACATGTTGGCAGGTCCTTGCTTATGAAAACCCCACTGAGAACCCACCACGGAGTGTTGAGATTTGAGCCTCCAATGTTTTAAATGATAAGAATCCATTAAGAAAGACCTTTTCCTGATTTTGTTAAGTACTTTGTGAGCAACTACTATGTGCTAAGCTCCGTTTAGGTAGGAAATTCAGTGGGAGAGCAACTCATGCCTCTGGAGAGGTTCTATGCTATGGGACACTTCTATCTTCCTCTCCCGTGAACGTTTTTATAGCCTGTTGAACGCTTAGGAAGATACCTTCGAGAAGATCAAGCATCCAATGGCTAGGGAGAAAAAAGATTAAGAAAAAACAGAGGAATATTAGTTTTAAACTGCTCATTTAGAATTACCAGTTTCAATCAATGACAATTTTAAGATATTAAATCCAATCTGGAGTAAACTTGTCAAAAAAAAATGCCATTACTGTCATTCTCCAAGGTTTTTCTAATAAGATCAGGGTCAGTGATGGGAAGTAAGCTGGAAGATGAATAGGATGTCAGGAAGCAATTGAGTTCCAAGAAGTTGCCAAGACTTCCCAGCTTGATGACTTGGTTCTGAGACAATGAGGTTGGAGGTCTTTGGTGAAACTGGCCCAGGGAACTGCTGCTGGTTGCTTCTGCACGTAGTGTGGGACCCTCCTCTTACATAAGCTACTGAAAAGCACTTCTTGGCATTCTCCTCTGAGTTATAGGAGAGAAAAAGACAGCCCTAGAGACTCTCTCTGCTCCTTGAATTCTTCTCTCCTGTCTACTTTGTCCAGAAGCCTTGGTAGAGTCTTCACATGGCCCAGTAAGAAGCAAATCCTGGCTCCATCAGTTACTAGCTTTGTGACTCTGGATGAGGGTTTAATCCCTCTAAGCCTCAGCTCCTTTGTCTGTAAAATGGGGATAATATTCATCTTGATTAATAATACTGGCAAACATTGATAAGATGATTATTTCTTTGTCCAGACACAGCTGGAGATGCATCCCCTCATGGGAGGCTCATTCTCCAAGAGTTACATATGCTTAAACCAATCAATAGCTATTATTATCAAAAGTCACGGGCACAGTTCAGAAATCACTGCAGGTAACATTTTTTTTTTTAAATCATGGTTATCTTTTTAAAAATTAAATGACTGTGCAACTTCTGTGATAACCATCTCCGCCAAGGATGAGTTTCCATCATTGAATAAATGGCACAGTTTGGAAGAGCCTCTGAACTCAGGTAAAGAGCGCTCCCTCCAACTCCCACTTAGTCCCCTTAGGACAGAAGGACAGTGAGACATTTAGTTGACTGAAAGCATATCCTACACAGTGGACAAGTGTGTGGCGTGCTCATATGCTGTAATGACTCCTTGTTAAACACAAGGAGAGACAGAGAGGGAGAGAGATTCCATATGCATCATTCAGTACCCTTGCAAGTGAAGCAGAAAATTTGTGTCCCCACCTGTGACCTGATCCTGTGACTTGCTCTATACTTTGGTCTGGAAATTTCCGACTTGTAGCAGTGAGGGGATACATAGTTCCATCACCTTCGGCAGGGTCCTGGTTGGGTCTTCCTATCGCAGGGCTCAGCCTGCAGAGAACACATTCATCTTGAAGAAGGAAGAGAGAATCTCGTCAGTTCTGCCGTCTCTCTGTCCATCCTGCTGGCCTCTGGTCTTTTGTCTGTTCCACTCTTATTATGGGATCTGTGAGAAAAGAAAAATCACTTCTCTTGTGAAGGTCAGCCAGTAAAATGTGCTCATAGGTCCCCTAACCAAACCTGATGAATCTAGCCCCATTTCTCCCAGGTTACAATCCCAGAAAGCCCCCTAAAGTTCTTTATCATGACTTCCCTTCACACAGGCCCCACAGCAGCCACTTGTCATGATCATTTTTGAACCTCCTTGCAGGGTGATAATTTTGTCTTTTCATTTTCCTGGATCATTTGTGGAGGTGAACTGGGCTGGAAGGGTGAGTGTGAGGGTGAGAGCTTAAAAAACAAAGCCCTGGGTTTTTAGCTACATCTGGTTATCCCAGTTAGTGCTTGTGGGAAATTACCAGAGTAAGAAAGGGTAGCTCTGATACAGGAAAATGGGGCGTGAGAAGATGGCCATGTCCCATGTCCCCGGCGTGTCCCTGGGAAGCGCCCCATCAAGCGAGGGTCCTTGGTTTTGTGTAGGAAAGAATTCAAGCATGAGCCACAGTCGAGTGAAGATATATTTATTCAGGGAGTTGCACACTCCATAGACAGAATGAGGGTCATCTCTGAAGGCAAGAGAGAGCGATTAGGAGGTGCGGGGTTGTTGGTTTTTATTGGCTCAGTAACTTCATATGCTAACAAGTATGGGGATTATTCCAACTACTTTGGGGAAGGGGGGTGGATCCCAGGAATTGGGCCATCACCCACTTTTTGATCTTTTATGGTCAGCCTCAGAATAGTCATGGCACCTGTGGGAGTGCTATTTAGCATGCTAATGTATTACAATGAGTGTATAATGAAGCTCAAGGTCTTCTGGAAGTCAAATCTCCTGCCATCTTGGGCCTCAACATCTACTGGGAGTTGAATCTTCCGATCTTCCACCATCTTGGTGCTCGTTGTGGTGTCATTCTTTTAATGATTGTGCCCTGCCCTCTTCCCTCCTGTCTCAGCTCCAGACAGTGCTGACTGGTAAAGACTTGAGAGGAGCTACTTTCTGAGATTCACCTGGTCCCTGAATCATCCTGCAGCATCTTTTGAATCATCCATTCATTTATGCTGGGCTGTGGGTGACAAACATCTTTCGAGCCCCTAACCCATGCAAGGTAATGTAGTTACTGAGAAGAAAAGCTACCAGATTGTTGCTCACACTCCAAGAGTGGGAGACAAATGAGCCAACCAGGAAGTCAAAGAGTCCTTACTTGCTTTCAAATGGCAAGTAGGGGCACAGGGCGTCCAAGGAAGCCTTTCAAGGCATGGTTGCAATGTACTGAGTTCTGAGCAGAGGAAGACAGTGTGCTTGGACATCCAGCAGACCTAGACTAAAATTCCACATCTGCCACACATTTTCAGTGTTCTCTTAGACAAATTATCCTTCCTCTCAAAATGCAGGTTCCTGAGTTATAAAAGAGATATTTTGGTGAAAATTAGCATGTTTGCTGAAATATAAGCATGTCTTACGTCCAACACTGAGTAGTTAAATATGTGGAGACTCTATTTTGTTATTATTATGTATGATAATTATTTGTTTCATATTAGGAAACTACACAGGTCACCTAAGTCAATAATAATTAGAACTGGGGCACAGTCTATTGAGGAAATGAAAGACTGTCAGTTTGACTGATATTGGCAATGGGTATGGAAAAGAGGGGTAGGAAGCCTGGGTCGGGACACAATGGATAGTCAGGCAGAAATCTATTCATTAAGGGCCCTGTAGTGTAAATTATTTGCCTGAGGGAATGGGAGCCTTTGAAGGCTAATCGCTTTTTAGGAAAAGTGTATGGTAGCAACTAAACATCCTGAGAATGTGGCTCTTGTTGTCAGCTGTCTGGTCCCCCTGCTCACAAAGCCTGGGGTCATTGACCACCTAGCCATGGAAAATAAAATCTCAGGCATCGCTTTGCCTCTGTAGAATTCTCAGCGATTTTTCAGAGAGTAAAACATTCTTTGTGAAATTCTTGAAGATTTCTCCCCGTCACTCTGAAATGCCCTGAATTTCAAGCAGCCCTAATGTTGCTGACTCACTTCTCGTTTCATAAGGATCTGGGTTGAGTTGTCATATGTTATAAATCTCTAGTTTACGGAATCTTTCCTATTGCTGTAAGGGAGAGCTGGAAGTGTGTCAAAGGAATTCAAGGCGGGCTAAACAGAAGTTGAGCTTAAAAAGTGCCCTGTAATTTTGCTCTTTTCTTTTTTTCAGTAAAAGGAGACCGTTAATGTTTTTACAGAGGGTCATTATTTAATTTTTGTCTTAAGGAGGAAATGTCAAGAGTGGACTTCAAGATATATGTCTATTCTAAGACTGATTGCATTTAACATAAATTTCCCAGGACTTCCTTTAATGCTTTATGGAATCTCTCTACATCACTCATGGCAAAAGTCTGCCAGACCCCTGACAGGAGGCAAATTTCTCTTTTTAGGATTTTTGGTTTGACTTTGCCTTTCACAGACAGACACATCTAACAACTTTGGGTAACTGCTCACCCAAGCCTGTATGTTAAACAGGAAAAGCGAAGATGTGGCAATGCACAGGAAGAGAAAAAGGGGCGGGGCTAAAAAAAGATGTGCTTTATATCATAGTATTTTCCCCCTACTATCAGCTCTAATGACAAAACCTACAGCATAAACTCCATGGGACTTAATGTGATTTTGCAAGCCAACTTATCTCTTTCCCTGGGAACATAAAGTTGCCGATGCCTTCACATAGTTCCTCATTCCCTGTAGAATACATGGATGGATGGATGGATGGATGGATGACCTAGAATAGCAACCCCTGTCTGAAAATATAGCTCCTTAACATGTTATTACACTTACTTTCTTCTTCACCTTTAAGAAAGCTGTTATCTCTGAATGTTTTGACTTTGATCATTGTTACCAATTTCTTTGAGACTTTTCTGTGGCTACACCTTGTGTTACTCCCTTCTCTTTGTGGATTTAAACCCACTTTGGCCTAAGGCCAAAGTAAAAAAACAGACCTCCTCATCCAATTTACATCTCCCGATCAGGAAATTGAGCTTCTACCTTCCACCAAGTGAGCATGGTTTCTTATGGGGAGGGATGCTGACTCATGAAAAAGGCAAGGCAATAGCCATATACAAATATATCATTTATCTCTTAAAGTGATTTCATTAGACAATGGGTCTGTGGTACCTGAGATGTCAAATAGTTCGGTTTAATTTTACATAATTTTGCAGCTAGGAATGACATGAAATTCTCTGTTTCCTACTGTTGTATCACGTATGTTTTCCTTACTAGAAATGTAAGCTACATGAAGGCAAAGGTTTTGAGGCTCCTGTTAACTGATGGACACTCGTCTCATAGAACGATGCCTCACACGAGTAGAAACTCACTAAATATTTGAAGAAATAAATGACTGACTCAAAGTCAAAATGCCTTCCTTCATTTGTTCCCTGTCTTCGCTTCTTGTGGGTTTTTGTTTTCTCTCTTGGTGAGGGCACCCAGGGTCACCTACTAGGAGAGAACTTGCAGTTGTTTTCAAGATCATGCCATTTTATCATGGGGACCTGGAATTTCCATACTCATCCTTTCTTGCTGATACCAGCTGATTTTAAGTCAACCTTTGTATATTTTTCACACTCTCTGTATTTCTGAAGTTGCTTTTAGCACAAGCCTATTTTTCTTAGATTATTTTGTCATGCACATATACCTATTTCTAAAATGTCATTAAACTTAAATTTTCTGTTCTACTGTGTTTCCCCCAAACTGTATTTTCTTTTCTTTGCACTTTCTCATTTGCTTTCCTCATATGTAATTCTTTCTTTCAGGTCACCCAAGAACAATTGCCTGAGTTTCCTGATAACATCTCTATTTTGGTATCTTCTGCAGTAGGTTTTAGCTCTTTCAATACAGCCCAGATCAAAGAAGTACATTCCATGCATTTGGCAAGGAAGTGTTAAGTATTAACTCCTAATAGCCCTACTTCTTCTATCTATCTATCTATCTATCTATCTATCTATCTATCTATCTATCATCTATCTTTTAGGTAAAGTTGCCAGATAGATTTGAAGTAGGAAATGGAAGGTCACTCAAGCAGGGAGCTATTTTCCTGTGTGGGGAAAAAACTGTCTTCAAACAGTCATATCAAGAAACAAATTCCTTCCATTGACAGCTGTAGTCTGTCCAAAGGGCAGATAAATAATCATTTGTAAAGAGGTAGTGGAAACATCTTTTTATACGTAACAGTAAGAATAGTTTTGATCAAGTTTTTAATTTGTTCAGATGCAAAAGTAAAGGGACAGAGATAAAAGCACCACGGGTATGGATTGTTTAGTAGCTATAGTTATAGTTCAATGCCATTATAATGCAGTTTTGAATAAATTCAATGAGATTATGTGTATCTTCCTGACTTGGAAGTCAGGAAGATGATGCGCTTAATTAGGACTTAAGAGAAGTAAAAGAGTAGAAAACAAAATTAAAGCACTAAATTGGTACCCTCTCCCTGCCCATCAAATTTTTTTTTTATCAGTTCCTAGTGAGCATGGATGTGTTTTTGTATCTTGAACCACACCTACATAAGTGTGTATGAAATTGCTTTAAAACTGTTTGCTTTCACATGATAGTTGGGTTTCCCCTTATATGATTACTTGATAGGGGTTGTCTAGAACTTTCAAGAATGAAGGCTTCTCATATGAAGGGGTATCTCTGAAAAAAATGTTCTGTAATCATCAGCCATGTCTAGAGTGAGCATAATGCTCAAAAGTGCTAGCTTGAGTTATGTGAATTTTTCATTGTTGATTTATGCCTAATTACTACTTCAATTATGTTTAGCTTCCTTCTGATAATTTTGGTGGGAGGTTTCTACGTGTGCTATTATAAAATCTGCTTCTGGAAAGATTGATGGATCCTAATAGCCATCTGGCCCTTGTATTGCTTGCCCAGTTGGGATTATTACAAAGTGGTACCCTGACAGATTTCATGGCAGAGAACAGATAGCCCACATGGACTGTGAAGAAACAGTGATTTCGACTTAAGAAAGCATAAAGATGTGCAGTGCAAAATGTACCATTGTTTTCACTGGATTTAATGATGTTAGAGACTTCAATTACATTACAAAGGACTCTGTTAGGAAAGAGGTTTTTAGCTGCAAACAACAACAAACCCAATCAACAGGGATGTAAACTAATATGAATAATCGTTTTCCACTTAACAAAAATCAGAAGGTTGGTTATCACTGACCTGTTCAATAATATAACAGTTTCAGGGTTTGTACTTTAACTCTCTTGGGTTTCTTCCCCCATGATTATCGTACAGATGCCACATTGCTGAGTCTCGTGTCTACCCTAAAGTTTGGAAAAATGAGGTAACATAAACAATCAGTAACGTCTGCTCATTTTATCAGTAAAATCTTTTACACATTACTTTTGACCTTCACATATCTTCTTGTTTAGAAGTGTGTCATGTGGCTCACCCTGGTTGTAAGGGAAGCTGGGAAAGCATATATTTAGGTTTTCTGGCCTCTAAGGTAGATGGGGCAAGGAAGAAGATAAGATGGTTAGAGGTTAAATATTTAATTAACCAATCAATATTCTATAACACAGTCTGCCCCTTACTCTGGTCTCCATACACAGTCTTTTTCATATAGATACATTTCATCCTTCTCCCTCAGGTAATAACCCCAAATAGCATGCATTTTAGAATCCAGCTTGAAGTGCCTCATCTCTGAGTGACAACCAGTCCTCACCATCAGATCCAGATGCGGATTTTCTGGTCTAGTGACTATCAGCTCAAAGACAAGTAATCTGTTCCCTTCACCCAGTACACAGTGGTGGTGAAGGCCAACGAAATCTCCATCTTGGGAAAATGAAGACTGGGAGCTACATACAAATTGCTGGTCCATAACACGCATCAGATGGCAAGGGCTTTGCCTGGCAGTGGGGCAAACGTTTTTGTTAGGCTATCTGCCGATCCTTTTCTAAGAGAACCCCTGATATCCGTCATGGCTGTATCTGAAGTAGACCTTGGAGAAGATGTGCTTCCTGAGAAATGTACAAACTTCCTAGTTCATTTCTCACTCGTGAAGTTTCAGGGGCTTATAGTATCAAAGAGCCACACGTTTGAGGTTTCCTGAGCAATATCATCTCCTCAAAAACATGGTAACCTCGGGGGGGACCTGGCTTCTAGTAATTTCCATGTGAAGAAACTAAAGCCAAATATATGTGTAGACATAATCTTTGTGAGAAATCCCGTGTCCAAGTGCCTCAGTTTAGAGATTAGTCTAAGGGGCAATGCTTTGTGGGCATATGAAAAAAATCGATTTGTGTTGGAAAACACCATCCTAGATAAAATCTTTGCTGAGGCGTAGTTGTTATGGTTGTTAAATATTGGGATGCTTTCTCAGAGCTTGGTAAGTCGCTGTCTCCCACATCCCGAGTCTAAAGCCTCAGATCCAGCTACCAAAAGATTAATGCTTGACATGGTATGAGGACTTTCCAGGATCCTCCTCCAGTCCTGTTGCCAACGTTCAATTTGATTCCTTATTGCCCTGTTAGATCTTTAGTATATTACCTCTGGCTTATACCCAGTTAGGGCAGGATGGAAATATATTCACTGGTGTAGGGGGTCCTGGGACCATGCCAAACATTTTCCAAGGAAATGACACATTAGGAGAATGCTAATCAAAGCCTTTAAAAGGTCAATACTAAGTTGAAAGGGCAACAGAGAAGGATGTAATAAAAATAAAAAGAAGATCATAAATAGGTTGGTTTGAGACAAAGAATGACTTGGTTGAAGGTAGGTTCAGGAGATAATTTTGTTAATGTAGCCCAGTTGCTGTGTGTCCTGGCATGGTGCACTGCCCAGGGGCATGTCCTTAAAGCCACTGACCCATCCTGGATACAAGCCAAACACAAAGGGTCAGGAGCAGAAGCCCAATTAATCAGGTACCACCGGTGTAGGCAGTCAAGGGACCAAAGACCAAAAGGTCAGCTAATACAAGAGGGAACAAGAAGATGTCATAGATCTCAGAACACAGACAGGGTTCAGAGTCTAAGAGGTTAGGAATTTGGCAGAGACAACTCTAGTAATAAGGGTTGAACTTGGGTTCTAGGGCACAAAGTGCCCCGTTGTTCTCTGCGACTACCTGCTGAATGTGGATGAGTTGGGACCACAGCTGCTGGGCATTGACAGACCTCTCAAAGGCTTTTTGTAATTAAGAGCAGGACAGAAATGTCGGTGAGAACTTATCTAGACTCGACTACTGAATTGTCTTTTTTAGCTTTTTAATTTGTATCCATGTAGTTATTTGTCATATTTCTTGAGAACATAACATTACATCTATTAATACTAGTACACTTTGGAGGAGTGCTTGTAAGATGCCAGGCACAGTGCATTTATTACATGTAATAAATATGTCATTTACCCTTCATGACAATGATATGAGGTTGATCTTTTTATCATCTCCACTTTATAGAGGGCATAAAAGAGACTCAATTCACTTTCTTTACCAAGCTCTCCACCAGGCTTATCCTCACACATTCATTCACCCATCCATCTATCCAGTCAACCAACCATTCATTCATTCCGCAAACTGATATGCAAGTTGTGCTAGGTGTTGGGCATACGATGATGAACAAAACTGAGAAGCTCACTTCTTGGGAAGTTTACAATATTGCGGGAGAATCAGCTAGTTACACGTCACCTGTGATCAAGTGTGACAGGTAAAACGATAAGATGCCAGATACAGTGTGAACGCAGAGAAGGGGCACTTGCTGTTGTTTAGGAAGGGGCAGAAAAACTTTGCTGAAAGATATTTAAAGTGAAAAACCAATGGACGCTAAGAGTTCAGTAAGCAGGAATCAAATTATGTTCAAGAACAGGGAAAGGATTCATTTCCTAATTTGAACAGAAAGTGGGAAGGACGAGAGGATGAGAGAACAGGCAAAAAAAAGGAAGGCAGGATGCCAGGCTACAAAGGGCATTTTAAAGGGCTTGGATTTTTCTTAATGACCCTGGGAAACCTTTGATGAGTGTTTTAAGTAGGGGAGTGACATGATTCATTCATTTTGCATTCTAGAAGCATCACTCTGGCTGTAGTGTGGAGGATGGACTGGATGGAGCAAGGCTGTGGGCAGAGTCATTTGGGATGAAGTCAGCTACGGTCTCTGGGTGAGAGAGCAGTGACCTGAACTGTGGCAGTGGCCACTGGGATAGAGGAAGGTGAATGGGATGGACAGATGTCTATCTAAAAAGGTGAGCTAGACAGAACTTGCCGTGGGTCTTCTACATGGAATGTGTGATACAATGGATACACTGTTCTTCCTCTGGGGTAAATATGACATAAGATTTCACGCCGTATTTTTAACATCTAATTGAGTGACTGAGAGCTTATGGGAGCCCTACTCCAACAAAATGTATATTTACATAGTTAGTAAATAGGAGAGGGGAACCTCTCATTTTTATGAAATAAGCCCCGTATTTATGGCAAAGGATGGGTTGTATTAGAACATGAGGATGCTTGGTGTGCACTTGGATTCCTTTCTGCAATTATGAAGCCAAGCAGAAGCTCTACTGTGAGGCATTGGAATATGGGGCTCAGTGGGGAAATTTGGGGGCGTTCTTCCTGACAGTAGTTGTTTATTTTGAAAGAGTAGAAAACATTCTGTCTCACCACACTGGGATCCGACTCTCCCTTTCGAGTTACTTTTTTTTTTTTTTTTTTAATGAAGAAGGACTTGAAGCCAGATTCTAAGAAAACAAAATGACAGCAGCAACTTGGAAGAATCTGGACTCGGCCTGGATACCCGTGCTAGAGAAACTTCATTTTTCATCCATTTCATAACTGGGAAGTACATGAATAGAAGCCCCTTTTTGATTTTCTCTTGCTTCCTTATTGAATTTAACTTTTGTCCAATTGAATAGACTCATATTTTCCTGCCAGCCAGCACAGCAGCTATTCAGCAGCCCACTGAGAGCAGTTTTTTCTTGCCTGTGGAATGTACCTTTACTGTTGTTGTTTCAGGCTGTGTTCTGTAACTTACTCTTGTTTCTGCGGTGTGGCTGGCCAAGGCCTAATCATCAATCTGTCATCATTTCTGAGCTTCAGCCCTTCACGCCTTGTCTTGTAAAGCTTTGCCTCACACGTTTAAACTGGCGTCCAGATGAAAATGCAGGAGATCTTCAGTTACAGGAGCTCCTTCTTGCTCTCACTCCGTAGTTTTCTCATCACTTCCCGGGAAGGGAAGCAGGATGTTCGAGGTCCTTTGATGCACAGCAGCTGCTTTTTTTAATCCGTGGTCACAGAGCACTGTCTTAAAGCCTGGGGGAGCTGACAGAGTTCCGGCCATACCACCGTCATCTCCTGCCCAGATGGTTGGAATAGACTGTTTTCTGACTCTCCGCCTTCACTCTTGCTCTCCTCCAAGCCTATCACTTTCCTGCAGCCAGTGCAATTTTCTTAAACATAACGTGATCTTTTCTGTCCTGTCTTTAAGCCCTGAGAACTATTAGAGCCTTTCACAACCTTACGTTCCATCTCTTGGGTTACTATGGTCCACCCAGACCGATCTTTAAATTCTGCAGGTTGGCCGTGTTTTCCCTCTCTCCCAGGACATTCACATGAAATTATCACTGCCTGGAATAGTTATCTCATCCTCCTGTTTACCCTGCAGGTCTCATCTCAGTCCTCGTTGGCTCTGGAAACTTGCTCTGTGAATCCAGGCTGCATGCCCTTCTATCCCCCTTTCTCCTAGTTCTCTTTATTTCCCTTGTCATGTTGCTTAACGATTATCTTTGATAGTTGCCTGAGATCATCTCTATCTTCCTGCACAGACTTCACGCCCCTTGAAAGTAAGAACTGTGTTTTTCATCTTTAAATCCCCAGTGCCTGCCATAGGGGCTACTCTATAGTAAGAGCTTGGTAATGTTTGTTGATTGCTTAGGGTTGTAGGAAAGTCATATTTCCATTTACACAAAAGAAATCTTTCTCATTAATCAATGGAAGTGCCTAATATTAATTAATCTGTGCTCACTCGAAGGCCATTCAATAAGCATTTTTAGCATCTATGAATATGCCAGGGACTATGTTGAATGCTGAGGATATGAGGACGGCTGAAATATTTTTCTGCTTCTCAAGGCATCCCAAGTTTGATTAGGGAAATAGACAAGTGAACAGGTAGACATGATGTGATATATACTCCAACAAACCTGTGCACACATTGCCCTGGACTGTAGAAAAGCTAGTATTTCGGTCTACCTGAGCATCTCAACATACACCACTTACACTGAGTCTTAATAAATTTGTGAGTAGACTCATTGACTCGCAGATGGCAGACAAGAGGAAAGAAGCAAATCTTTGGAGGAGGAAGTAACACTTGCGAAGGATCAAAAGTTGGGGAGAATGCTGGAATATTCAGTGAGCTGACTGGTCAGTGGAGTCTCCAATGATGGGAGCATAGTGAACCTGTAGGGTAGTGAGAAGCTGAGTCATTATGTCTTTTGATGCAGTTTAACACCTTGGGGGCTATTAACTGATTTTAAGTATGAGAGAGAGATGCCCAGAGTGACACTTTAGAAAGATCACTCTAGCAGCAGTGTGGAAGATGGATTGGAGGAAGATAATACTAGAGGCCAAGGAGACCTGTTTGGAACACTTCTAAGTTGTGCTAGTGAAAAATATGATGGGCCGCCATATGTTAGTTTTTAGCCGTATATCTGAAGAGGAAGTGAAAAGGTTATGAGTGACTTAGGAGGCAGACCCGTATTGCCGTGCCTTGAAAGAAGCTGTTCCTTCTCGGATTATTCTCTCCTTTTCTTAGCTAATTCCTATTTATCCTTTACCATTCAATTCAAGGGTGGCCTCTGGCAAATTTTCTCTGACTCTCCCATTCCATTCTGATTAAGATAGCCCTATCTTTGAGGCCGCACTGAATATAGTGTGCAGCCTCTGCAAGTGTAAATGACAGTGTAAGCTGTTACAGAGCAAAGGAGCAAAGGCAGTGTCCAATTCAACCTGGCAAAAGGCTAGCAGAGTGTGAGAAGCACGCTATGCACTCAGTAAGTATTGCCCAGATGGGAACTTTAGAAAAAAAGAGTAACTTAGTGTGACTCTCAGGTTTCTTCTTGGGCAACAGGGACGTGGTGGGGATAATCACGGAGATAGGTTAAGAGAGGGAGAAATAAATCTGGGGAATAATCTGGGGAGAGTGACAGAAATTACATTTGCTTGAGATGGGTTGAATTCAAGTGGCTTATGAAAGGAATGCCTGAAAGGTTTTTTTAGGAGAACTAGTACGATCTAGTGTGAGGTCAAGTGTTGTGATTCATTGATTTATAGGTGGCTGGTTGTTGAAAATATCATACAGTTTCATCATCTAGGAGCACTGTGGATATTCAGAACCAATTCATTGTAATTAGGCCATATGTAAAGTTCTTCATTACTTGTGAAGAGCAATTTTAATGGCGTATGGGGATGCTGCAGAGTTTACAGTGATCTGAGAAGTGGGACCATTGGAGGCAGTGAGCATAACGTATTCTTCTCAGAAGTGTGGTTGTGAAAACAGAACAACGGTTGGGGTAGAGTGTGGGAAGGAGTGAGAAATGAACTACACAATCAAGGAAGCTTTCTTTCTTTTTTTGAGTTAAAAACCATAATGAAATCTTGAGAATAAATTTAAGAGGGAGGCATTCATAATATAGGTGGAGGAGATGTGTGCAAGAACAAGGTCTAGGGTAGAGTGGGGTCAAGAACTCAAAACAAAGGATTCCATTGGCTGGAAGAAAGTCCCATCTCTCTCTGAGACTAGAGGGAAGAAAGAACGTGACATGTGTAAGTTTAAATTAAGTGAGGAGGACTCGTTCGCACCTAATTTCTTCTGTTTCTCTGGGAAGAGGTACAGGACCATCTGCAGAGACTGATGGATGTACAGGTGATAAAGAACATTTGTGGACTGGTTTCTGCGGGAATTAAGCGCACAACTACAGAGACTGACGAGAAATTACTGTGTAGCTGAGCAGACCTTGCTAAAATGGATGAAAGAATGTCTTTAGTGTAATACTTTGCACAGTTGTGTGATCTAGCCAACATCATCCAATAGCTTGTGTCCATCTAAGATAAAGGAAGATAATTATTAGTGATTCAAGTTGGCAGTAACAGGGTACACACATGAGTTTCTAACCTGGGATCCATGATTCATGGTCCAAATGCAACTTCAGGAGTCAGCATCTTGTGTACTCCTAAAAGGCTATGCAAAAGTTTGTAGATAAACAGATTTTTATAAAGAGAGAGTGGACAGTTTTTATATAACTTTCAAAGTGACTTGTGATCAAAATTTTAAGAATGAAAGATTGAGGGAGAAGTATAATAGTTGTGAATAAATGATCCTCAAAAGGTAATGAAAAATGAGACTGTAATAATTCTTTTGGGTTACAATGTTTGTAAAGCAATTACTTACATTTTTAAAAAAGAATAATTTGAAAAACTACTAATATCTGGGATAAATAAAGGACTCTCAAAAATAAGGAAACAGCCCAATGAAAAAAGAGGCAAAACATTTGATCCTACAGTTCAGTTGAAAAGATATGTACATGACAAACACATGAAAAGATATATAAAAGCATCAATTATTAGGGAAATGCAAATCAGAACTACAAAGAAATACTACTGCACAATTATTAGAATGGCTCATTTTTTTTTTAATGGCAATACCAAATGTCAGCGATGATGTGGAGAAACTAGAATTGCAGTATTTTGCTGGTGCAAGTTCAAAATAGTATAGCCTTTTATAAAACAGTTTGATAATTTCTTATGAATTTAAATCTATAATTACCATACAACCCATGAATATATTCTTTGGTATTTACCAAAGAGAAATACCAATAGATGCAGTGGCTTTATTCACAAATGTCAAAACTTGAAACAACTCAAATATCCACCAGCTGGTGAACGGTTAAACAAATTGTGATGTACCATACAATGAAACACTGTAATAAGTATTTTATTCAGCAATAAAAAAAGGAATGAAGTACTAAAACATTGAACAGAAATGATAACTCTCAAAAGCATTATGCTAATTAAAAGAAGCCAGACTCAAAAGGCTACAATTCTGTATATTTCCCCTTATATAACATTCTGGAAAAGGCAGAACTAGAAGGACACACATTAGATCAGAGGCTGCCAGGGGCTGGAAGTAAGGAGAGAAGATTTTCTACAAAGGGACACAAGGGAACATTTTGGGGTGACAGAAATATTCTACATCTGGATTTTTGTGTGGTTACTTGGCTATGTAAGTTTATCAAAATGCATAGAACTGTCACCTTAAAAGAATTTTACTTGTATGTAAATTACACCTCAATACGTGTAGGAAAAATTGAGCATAAAGCTCTTGAAGAAGCTCAGTGGCACAGGTGTATACATGGGTTTGGACTGTCTGCTCCTCAGCATCACTTTTCACATAGCGTTTATTCCCTTTGATCCAGCCACTTCCTCAATTATGGATGCAAAGCACAGAATCCTCCAAGGTTTTTACTAAAAAGAGGTCTGGAAGGAGACCTCCAGGTGGTAAGAGTGGGAGAAAGCATCCTACTGGCAAAATGAAAATCAATGGAAAACATCTGGGCCACTCCCTTTCCAGTGTTTTTACCAACTTATTTTCTAGTAAAACTTTACGTGGTATTAATAATGGACTCCATTGTCTTATAGCATTATACTCAGAGGCAACTTTTGCCCCAGGGAGGTGTAATCAAATTCATCATTACCATTCCTATTTCACCTTGGAGAACAATAATGAAGATGAATTTATTAGATCTTTGTACAACAAACAGTGCATGTCTTTCTTGGAATGCATGCCAAGGAGGGGCGTTTGCTTAAAAATAATGAGAGAAGAGCTTTTGTTTCTTGAGGTCCAAGCATAGATGAAACACAGCATTGTATGAGGCTTTGCTCAGTGGAGTCACACTGTGAAGGACCTGGACACATGGGAGAGGAATGAATATGGATGATGAGCAAGAGGAGGTGAATTTGTGAATGGAAGCATGCTAAGAGTAAAATGATAGAAACCTCTCATTATTGAATCTTTCACAATACCAAGTACATGTACGAAGTGTTCCGTGTATCTCCAGGAGTTGCATGAGAGTGAAGTTGAATTGAGCAGCTTCCAGAGGAGAGGACAAGTTCTGAGTCATTGCCATTGGAAGAGTATGTTTTGCTTATCATGGAAACTCAAGAACCCACCCCAAGCATGTCTCTAGCCCCAAAACGTGATTCAAACAATTATCTTCTAAAAATGTTGTCTCTTCAAGTATCATTGATGAGGGTGATGGTGAAGTGCCTCATAGACCAAAATGCATCTTCTTACCCTCAAATGTCTCGTATTTATGACAAATGCTTCAAGAGCAATATCTCTTTAACAGCTGATATACTCTGTGAAGGGTTCTTACATAAATTCACCAGCAGGGAGGTTGTAGTTAGTTTCCCTGAAACTATACATATAATAATTTAACAGTAACACCCGCAGAAGCTACAGCCACTGTTAAAGAGGGTGTGACTCCTTCCAGCATAGTTCTTGATGCAAAAGTTACTCTTTCCTTAACAGAAAGAGAATGAGATGCTCTTCCACCACTGCTCTGTGAAATTATAGAACCAGAGTGTGGAGGCGAGAGGAGAGGAGAAGGGAAGGAGGAAGAGGACGGAAAGGGAGGAGGAGGGAGACCATAGGGAGAGAGGTGGAAATAAAGCCATTACCTGGGTAAAAGTAATACCTGGTCAGAACTTTTTCAAATACATTGGAGGCAGAACAAACTTTAGAAACACCATAGATAAAGAAATAAGTAGTTCCAAATAAAACCTAATGACTAAAACTTGAAAGGACTGCAGACTGACTCCAAAAAATCAACTTGAATAGAAAAATAGTCTGAGTATTCGAACAGAGGCAGCCCAGGTCTCAGCACTGAGGGCCAGAGGAGCACAGCCACACCCAGCAGAACACAAGCCTCTACTGGACTGAGCCACAGCCAGCTACAGGTTTTCATCAATTTCTTGGGAAGGAAAATTTGGAAATTAAAATGAGAATTCCATTTTGGATGCAATTTGAGTTTGCCAAATGTAATTTGTTGATATTATACATGTAGTTAAACAAGCTGGAGTTTCTGTTCCATCAGAGTCCTGGCAAATAAGTGACAGCATATTCAAATCAAGTGATTTGAAGACTGTTTAATAAAGAAAGTGCTTTCAAAGATACAGGGAAACCACAAAGAATAAGGAGCATTTACCAGGGACTATTAAAGTGTGGGTCTTATAGGGGCACCATGACCATTTCTAGGCATAAACAGGCAGGGAAATAGAATAGTTGCTGGAACTCAAAAGAAAGAAACATGAAATGAGGGACACTGGATAGGCCCTCTGATCATCTGATGAGAATGTAGGAGTAAAGAAAATAGCGTGATTCCTTCTCTTCTTTGTATCTGGGTTCTTGCCAGTGCTCCCCGTTGGGTGACCTCCACAGGAACCCAGAGAGATGAGAATCCATCAATGCAACACCTGCAGATCAGCCTCCCGAGGCAAAGAGCAAGGTGCAGAGCCAGGCTGGGAAGAGCAGTGAACACATCTGGAGAGACAAAAAGATAACCAGCTGCACAGTCAATGCCTCTGGCCTCCCGGCAACTATTCTTGTCCTTCATCCATTAAAAAACGTATGGCCCAAACACAGGAGATGGATAAAGTTGCTACTGTATTATTGTAGGGGTGATGTTGGTTTGTTCATTCTTCTACTTGAAACTGAAAACATTAGCCACTGGTTATCAGATAAAGTAGCAGAGAAAGAGAAAGTAAGTAATCATCACGTTCAGCTGCTTCAGTCCTGCTTCAGTAGCTGGTCCTGAGGTCCAGTTTGGCAATCATCACTCACATCTCCTGCCTCATATTTCAGGATCCTCATGCCTTCGGGCAGCACCTTGTCTGGATGGGTGGTGACCTGGACCTTCAATCCTGTAGTTTTGCATCCTTAGGGATCTTACCTTTTAGGGAGAATGTGAGGAAGGGGTTGATTCAGTTTTCCATTCATTATTACTATTGGGAAAGTGAGGAGTAAGAAATATTCCAGGTGACATCCTATGTTCCACACATGGTCCTCCTTGTAATCTTTGATCGCAACAATCCAGTGACTCAGGATTAACCATCCCTGCAGGTACAATGACCCTCCTCTGCCTGTTAGAGCAGCTGCAAAAGGAACATGGAATGACTGAAGGGGAACAGTCAGCTTTTATTTCAAGAGAATCAGGATCAAAACCTTGTTTCAAGTGTTTTTCTTTTGGCATTAGGATCTGCGAATCCATTAAGCTTTTGTACAGTCAAACCAGTGAACACCGTGAATTTAGACTCTTGTTGGATTGTCCTTGGCTTAAAAAGTGTCGTCTGGTTGAAGGCTGTGTTCTGAAGGGTGCGGTATTAGCTTCTTAGCAATGCTGTAACAAAGAAGCACAGACTGAGTAAACAACAGGGATTAACTGTCTCACAGTTTTGGAGGCTAGAAGTTCAAGACTGAGTTGCCAGCAGGGCCAGATTCCCTGTGAAAACTCCAGGATAGGATCTATTCTGGGCCTCTCTTCTAGCTTCTGGGGGTTTCCTGGCTTGTGGCAGTGTAACTCCAGTCTCCACATGGCACTCTTCATGTGTGTGTCCAGCTCTGTGTTCAAATTTCCCCTTTTTATAAGGACACCGGTCATATTGCCTTAAAGGCCCAGCTTACTCTACTATGACCGCATTTGACCTAAGTAATTATATATGTGACGGCTCTATTTCCAAATAAGGTCAAATTTTGAGGCACTGAGGGTTGAGATTTCAACATATAAATTTTGGAGGGACTGGATTCAACCCATAACAGGAACCATGGACACTAATATGTTTGTTTTCCCTCCCACACCAGGTAGACAACAGAGTGTAGCACCTGAAGTTGTGCCTGCTGCCAGGACCACTGTCTTTTGGGAAGCTGGAAGGTTTCCATCACAGCTCCAACTCCGTGAGCTTAGGACATTTTAAATGACTGCTTACATTACCTTTATACAATCTTGAATTAAAGAATCCTGCCAGATACTTATGTATAAACACCACAATCAAACGGGCCACCAGAGCAGATAAGTAGCCCACTATTGAATACATGGCTTGTAAGAAGTCTTCTTTCTGTCTGTGCGTGTTCTGTGTTCCATGTTTCTAGTGAAAGCTGGAAATCCTGCTGAAACAGCTCTGAGTGGATGAAGATAGACTCCAATGAAAGGAAAATTTGCTTTTGATTAGATTCCGCCTTTCTGTATTAGCACTGGTATTTTTTTTCCTCATTGGAGGTAATTCTAGGAATAGGTCTTTAAAACCTTTATTCTTATACGGTTGGTTCTATAATCATGTTTCACTGTAAATATTTTTTGCTAAGACCAGCATATGTGCACACACATACCTACGTACACACATACACACACAAAATGTGAACAGCCATTTGCATTATATATGATTTCAAAGGCAATAAAAGACCTCTTTTTGCCACAAAGTCAATCTCCCTTTAGCCCACTTTGAGTTCCAGAATTGTCACTCTGTACCAGGCAAAAATCCTTCCTGTTATAATATTCTATTTAAAAGTCCTTTGTTTAACATATTTTTTTTTGGAATAAGATGCTCTGGCACAGTGAAAAGATGACAGGTTTGGGGATAGGAAAATAGAGACAATACCCCAGTTCCTACCCTAATTGTGCATGTAGACATGACAAATTATATCTTTTTGATCCTCTGTTACCTCATATGAAAGGTCAAGATATTGGATAAAATTAGGGTTTCAAAAATTTGACTGATCAAAATCATTACATAGAGGGCTTGTTAATTGACAGTTTTCCAGACTCCATTCCGAACTCATCACAATGAACTCTCTGTATTTTTTAATACTCACCCAAACCCCTGCACCCCACCTTAGTTTCTTATGAACTGACAGCTTGGGGAAATGCTATATCAGGTTATTTTTAAAGCCCATCCTGCTTCGATTATCTGTTGAAACCAAATAAAAGCCACTGTACCAGTTAACCCATTAGTTCACTTTATTCCTCACAGTTTTCCAGTTAGCATCAAATGGAATAGGGTCTTGAAGTATAAGGCCGAGGATGGGTAACTTCTGATGAGCAGACTGTTTGGTGCAGCAGGAGGCCCAGATGTCAGGTGTGACTGGGGAAATTTGGATAACTGCAGATAGAACGAGGGCCTCATGGATAAATTTAGGGATAAGGAAAAAAAAACTGTGAATGTGTACATTATCTATGAATACATATATATATATATATATGAATCAAGAAGAAACAGACTAAGTGTGCAAATTATGGATACATTTATAGAGATTGCTAAAAATGGTAGTGTAGATCTATATTTATTGAAATGGAAAGATGCACAAGATGGGTTTCTAAGTGAAAAATAGATATGTCTCATAGGTTTCATTTAAAGAAAATATATTCCCTTTGAATTTGAAGACTCTGCATTCAAAGTACCAGTGAGTTTCTCTGCATGGTGAATACAGTTAATTTTTACACCCGCTTACTTCCCTTTTTATATAAACCAAATTTTTTTCCAATGGGAATTCAGTATTTTACAATCATACACAGTAATAAAGGTCTTCCCTTACAATAAAAGAGAGTGCAGGTTGCACAGGGGAGGTGAGGATGGCGGTCACGGGATGCATGAAGGAACCAAACAGGGCTGGGGTGAGGAGGAGTCGAGTGGAAAACAAGAAGTCAGCCCTGGGGCTGTGGAGGAAACAGGGATGAAAGAGGAGAGGCAGGAATGGCAAAGGCAGGTGGAGTATGCATTCTCCTCGATTCTGATCACTGCACTTGGCACATTGGTCCAGGTTGCAGGGCTGCACCTTGTTCCTTCCTGTGGCTCGTGGGGAACGTGTGAATCGGTCCAGCGGGGATCATTGTTGTGCTCTGGCCATATTAGACTGTTTCAGATTTAACTCTTCTGCTGCCAGTTGCGGGCTGGCAAGCTTGCCTGGGGCCATGGCTCCATAGACCAACGTATTTATTTCTGATGTGCAACCCAGGATTGCAGGGTTGACTAACAGCGTGGAGGGAAGGCAAGGGAATGGAGGCTATTTATAGCAGAAGGCAACAAAGGTTTCCTTTCTTTCCTTTACCACGAGTTGTATTTCTCTGAAACTCTGCCCATGTTGTGCAGAAATCAAAAGGGCAAGAGAACAAGTTCTTCAGAGCTGGTTGGAAAGTTCCAGGGCAAATCTGTTTTTAGAGCAAATCTGCCAGCTTCCGAGGAGGTTGCAACCACCCTCTGATTCTAAATCAGCTTGATGGCGGTGCAAATAGATGCAAATGAGGGTCAAATCAATTTCCATAATGAACAGCGCAAGCAGAGCGGACTCCTCTCCACCTGACTCAAAATTACTAGAAAATTCAATAAGGGGGAGGAAAAAAGAAACAAAGAAAGAAAGGAAATGACATCTTACATCTTAGTAACTTAACGACTGTCACCCTTTGGATATGAGGAATGAAATCTGTGAAGTCGCAGAATGATTATGAACTTCATTCTGGAAGCTTGTCCAAGAATGGATGGGTCCGGTGTAGCTCTTCTGAGGATTTTGGTTGTGATCAGGCCTTTTGGTGTTTTTTTGTTTGTTTGTTTGTTTTTTGTTTTTATTTTTGGCCAAGGTTCATCCTTCCCCATTCCTAGGCTCCACTTCATATCACACCCTGGTTGGACTTTTGCTTTTCCTTCGTAACAGCTTTATTGAGATATAATTCCCTTACCATAAAATTCACTCTTTTAAAACCTGCAGTCCAGTGGTTTCCAGGATACTCACAGAGTTGCACAACGATTGCCACTATATAATTTTGTAACCCTTTCATCACTCCAAAGAGAAAGCCCCACTCATTAGCAGCCACTCCCTGCTTTCTTCTCTCCTGGCCCCTGGCAACCAGTAATCTACTTTCTGTCTCCATGGATTTGCCTGTTTTGGAGATTCCATATAAATGGAATCATACCCTATGTGGCCTTTTTGTGAGTGGCTTCTTTCACTCGGCACAATGTGTGTGCTGTAGCCTGTATCAGTGTTTCACTCCTTTTCGTGGAGGTTGGCCTTTCTAAGCAGAACCAACAAGAGAGCGATAAACCTCAACATCTCAGAGGACTGCAGCGATCTCCACTTATTTCGTGGAAAACCACATGAATTTGCAGATAATGGTAACAGGACGTAACCTTATTAGTTTTCCATTAAGTCTTCGCCCAGTGCGTTTAGCTCTGGAATCTAGCTGCATTTCAGAAATTAGCTTCATGTCATTCAACTAATCCTGGGCTGAGTGGACTTACATTTATAATGAACAGGTATTTTTTATGAGCCACGATGCAGAGGCATTCATTTCCAAGGACTATTTTGGTGCTTCTGGCACAGCCTGTGTCTCTGCATATGGTTGACTTGCATCTATGAAAGCGATGGGAGTCGCTAGAACTATAATACATATGGGCCATTGACTGAACCATCTGAGGAATTTTTAATTGGTGTGAATATGGAATGCAATAGTTTATATGGATCCATTACTTTTATACGCTTAAGCCCATGGAGAGAACTAATCGAATGGGTTTTATTTTCTAGAAGGCCCTGAATGTCTTTGGATAACCCAAATTTTCTTTGTAAAAGCTAGACTTCCATGCAAGTCATTATCTCTAAGACACATTTATCAAATGCTCCCCTTGTGGATGCCCATGCTTTGAAGAAATGTGGTTTCCATCAGTAATCATGCACGGCAATCCTTCTGCTTTTGACTCCGCAGCCAACAGAGCCTCACGCTTACCCAGCAAATGCACAGGCAGATGGTAGGATAAAAATTGAGGTTCCTCATGATGTCTCTGAGGCAGGGCCTAAATCTGCTGGGGGACGGGGGAGTCAAGTTTAACCTTAAGTTGTGTTTATGGCTGGGATTCAGCCATGTCAGGGCATTTTTGACAAATGAGTGGAAAGAGCATGCCAGAAATCTATTTTCTACCAAGTGCTAACAAAGGAGGCATCTCCCGGGAGAGAACTCACTTATTCCAAGGCTGATCAGGGATCCTAACATGAGATATGAGTCCTGTTGAAGTTGGTGTGGTATTCCAGCGGGAACCCAAAGCTGTGAAATAGATTAAAAAAATTGGAGAAGAATGCCATTATTTTATATTAACATAATACCATGAAGAGGATGCCAACTTCATACAATTTTTTCCCTAAGATAAAAGATGAGACATCAAAGAGATTTTGCTCTCATGTCAGGCTATTTTTTGGCTCTGTTCCCAGACACATGGGGTTCAGGCTCACTGTGTATAGAACTTGGGTGGGAAAGTTTGAGGCATGCTAACTAGAGTGACTGTCTCTTCTGAGGAAAGAGAGATAAACAAATTGGCTCTGTCTAGTAATCTGACTCTGTGATTGGAAAGGGAATAAGAGTGATTCTAATAGAAGAGCCCTTCAGTCATTCAGATTTTCCCCCCAACCTACAGCCTTAACCTTGACATCCCACACACTAAAAGCCCTACAAAATATTGAGCCACGAGACAAAACCATCTTTATGTCTATGTCACAAGAGTAACACAACAGATGGCGGCAAAGTATTCTCTGCACATTGGCACAGAACTCAGTGCCACTTTGACACATCTGGAGCGGTTGTGCACTGGAAATACCCAGGGCTCAGGGGGATACGGGGTGACAGTGCTTGTCGATGGCTATGTCCGCTGCGGCAGTGCTCAGAGGGTAGGAGGGTGGTAGACGGTCACAAGGAAGGATGACTGTATTTCTGGCCCTGGTGGAATTAACAAGGAAAAGTCACACGGCTTCCAGCATGATCTGCTGTGGTCACACCCTTTCTTCACCCAGAAAGGTGAAGATGGGTTGTCATGTGCCTAGGCACATTGGGGATGTCCCGTGGGATGCTCAGACTATGTGGGTGGGATTATCAGGAGCCTGAAAGTCTGCAGTAATAAGTGTGGGTGAAAGCCAGAGAAATAATAATAATTGGAACCATAAAAATAACAGCCATTGAGTGTACCATGTGCTGGGCTCTGTGCCACGTGCATTACATCCTGTAGCTCTTTAAGTCCCCACAATGAGTCTATGAGTTAAACCTATTTTATTACGTCCAGAATACAGTTGAGGAAACTGAAGCATCGGAAGTCAGTTTTTCTTGAAAGGGATAGTGTCAGAATTCAAATCTAAGTTTATTCTTTATTCCTAGTCCAAGCTCTTAAATTCCATATTTTATTATCTCTCAGGTTATTACTATAATAAGACCTCATTTTAACCATTTATATATTATTCCTATATGAATATTTAGCAACAATAATATCTTTCTTGGGGAATGCCATTTTTTAAAAATTGGTTTATATACTTAAAGGTACAACTATACATATGTACCTTAATATGCTATATTCTCATGGATAAATAACTACAAAAGTAAATGTGTCAGCTTTATAAAAGAGTAGATTGAGATGTGAATAAAGACTGGAATTGTAAAAGAAGCATTTTTTATTTGCATTTAAAGTGGCTTCAATGAAGAAAAGCAGAGAAGAAATATTTACAGAACATCCTGATATGTGGCAAATATTAGGAAAACACTGGTTCTCACCTCAACTTTGTAAGCTTAGTATCGTTGTGTTCATTCTGCAGGTGAGAGGAAGGAGGCTTCAAGATATAAACTCACCTAAAATCTTAGTCACAAATGAGATTCAAAATCATGTATGACTTGAAGCCAATCCACAGCACCACTGACGTCAGCTTCTAGCAGGTTGTTACAGAATGGAAGGAATCATACTTTTCTTAGTCCTCAAACATTATTGAACATGAAAGATCTATTTACTTAATTCTTCCAATAAACACTCTGGAGTACCTATTATGTTCCAGGTACTGTGTTAGATGCTGGGTGTTAAGTCTTAGCATTGACCTTGGGGGGAAATTCCATTGTCCCGTGGAAGAGACAGAACTTACACAAATTATTAGTTAATATGCAAAAAGTACAAGGTCCTGTAGGAGGAAAAGTAAGGGAGAAAATTCATGTGCTTGGTAGACTAGGGGAAAATTTTTACAGAGGAAGTGACATTCAAGTAGAGTCTTGAGGAGGAGTTTATCAGGCAGAGAACAAATTAAAAGGAAGAATAAAGACCATCCAGAAGGTATTGAAAAGCTCAGGCCCTAGTTTTGAAGGATCTCGTATGCCCAGGTTTTCTTATGCCAAACAATAAACCATCAAAGCTTTCACAGAAAGTGTGATCACATTTTTATGTTAGAAAGATAACTAGGTAAGATTTGGGATGATGTGTTGAAGTATAGAGAAAGGAACATTAGGGAGAAGCTTTTAAAGGCTAACCTTCTTGAAGACATCCTTGACTTCCTTGCCTACAACACTCCACATGGATGGTCACCAATTCCTAAGGAATTTCTTTTATATTAGGTGTCTGCTTTCTGTCCCACTGGCATTTCCTTTCCGTAGTCCCACAGCTCCTCTCCCGTATCTGAGATGGTGACCTTGTCCTCCGCTCCATCTGCCAAACCCCAGTCTCCTACAGCTCCAACAAGGAGCCACTGTGACCCCCAGGCCTACAAGATCCTCTAGCACACACACAATCTCGATTCTTCAGGCCCTGCCATACTTTTACAACTTTCCCTAGGCAGAGGAAGGTTGTTCTTTGCATAAAGCTCAATTTATAGGAATAGTGAACGCTTCCTCATTGGTTTGACTCAAATGGATTATAGTTGGCAGAAATTCTGATCCCTCCACTCTTCAGGACAGTCTAGCAGGATGTGGGATGACTAGGGTTCCAAGCTGGTCGCCTGGGACCACAGACATCTTCATTCATTTACCCTCATGACGCACACAAGTGCTGCCACTTTCTGTGTATGTCATGATGTGAAAACATAGTTGAGAATAATTAGAATGGCGAAATTGCTACTGGGGGATAAGATTTTGGAAAAGATCAGTGCAGAGTTAGAGAAATAAACCTTATTTAACATTTTCCGCACTAGACTGGAAACATTTCCAGAGAGGTGAATTCTGTTCTTGATTCTCTTTAAAGCTTATTTTCTGACCTTGGTCAAGTCAATTAACCTTTCCATTCCTCAGGTTGACCTTAAATAAACTTAGAATAATATATCTCTGCCTGCCTGACTCCCAGGCATGTGAGTTTGAAAGAGTTAATGAGAGAAAGTTTAGAAAGTGTCCAAAGCACTATTTATCAGAAAGTCTACAGTGTGTTGTTGATAGGCAATCTTAGAGTGAGTGTGCTAGATAGTAGAGGGTTATGAAATCTTGGTAAGAAAGATTATTAGGCACAGTTATCTCTTTTCCTTGAAAGCCCTCAACTTACAGGTCAATGAGCACCTATGTACTGAGTGATATTCAAGGTTAGAGGAAACACGTGCCTTACTAGTGTTCTGTAGAAAATCGGTTAATTACAGGACAACCTGCTCTTAACCGCGCCTGAAGGCAGTGCCTGACCTTGTACCAATGCTGTGAAAAGACACTTTCTTGACAAGGAAATAACTGGACTTGCAAGGGCTCTTTGTGTGTTCAGATATTTATAAGGGTAGCTAAACGCAGCAGTTACGATTTCCTTGGAAAGTCATCACACCTCCTCTCTCTCTCTCTGATTTCTCAACTTTGCCCAGAAAGGACAGTTGCAAATAAAAGTGGGAGTTTGCTTGGGCATTGAAATGACTGAACGAGGTGGGGGCAGTGATGCAATAAGGACCATCTTATCACTGGTGTGTAGGTGAGGTTGGGTCCCGGCATCACCTGCAGACAGACTGGGAAAACAGGGAGAGCGCCTGTTTTCAATGTCACATTGAAATCACATTGTCAACACATTTTAAAGAGAGGAGTGAAAGAATATCAATTGGCACAGGCTGATCGGTACACATGGTTTAGAGACTTTCTTGTCAGGATCTGTTAAGATTAAACTTTCATGTACTCTATGACCCAGCCATTTCACTTCACAGCCCTATAGAAATACTCACATGTGTGTAAAGAACCACGAATAAGGACAAACATTCTAGCACATTTTGTAATTTAAAAAAAAGGCAGAGAAGTGCATTAAATATGAGTTAAATAACAATGGAGGATTCATATTGTGCAATATAATGGAGCAACTGAAAAGAACGTGGGAGACATATGTTCAATCCACCAGCAAATTCTCCTAGTTTTTCCTCTAAAATATACTGTGAATCTGACCAATTCTCACCAACTTCACCATAGGCATCCTTGTTCCAGGAACTATTTATCAACCACTAGGCAACCAGGGTGATCCATGTAAGATGCAAATGCGGTCATATCACTCCAACGTCTTCTCATCACACTTGGAATAGCACCTACTAAGTCATATGCAATCTGAGTCCTGGCTACCTCTCCAAATTAATCTCTTGCCTTTATCTTTTCCCATGACTATACCATGTCACATAGTAGGTGCTCAACAAAACATTGTGACTCAGTGAAAGATGGGCTCAATGTGCACTAAAATGGAAAGATCAGCAAGACACAAAGGCCATGCTGTGGATAAACACAGTGCCCGTCAATTTATGTATTTATTCTTGGTTTTCTCCAAAATTCACTTAATGACTTTTTTTAAATTGAAGTATAATCAGTTACAATGTGTCGATTTCTGGTGTACAGCCTAATGTCCCAGTCATCTGTATACATACATATATTTGTTTTCATTTTCTTTTTCATTAAAGATTATTACAAGAATGAAGTCCTGGGTTTAAATCCCAGCCTGAACATCTAGTTTTCAGCTGTGTGGTCTCGTGCAGGTTAGTGAATTTTACGTGTCTTAAATTTCTTCTCTAAAAATGGGATTAACGATGTTGTCTATCCCACAAAACTGTTTTGAGGATTAAGTGATCAGTTCATGTAAAGCTCTTAGGGTCATGTCTTATAATGTCTCAATTAACATTATGTCATAACTATTTGGAGTCCCTTTGACTTTCTGGTTTTCCTCTTTATAGTTTCACCACATCATGTGTTGTGAGTGTTATTTTGTACATTGTGACCAGGAGGGACTTATGGATAGGATGATTTTAGTAGAGCTCTTAAGGCAGTGACTCTGAGGACATGTAGCTTTCTCAGGGAAGAATATTTAGGCAGAGGGAATATTTGGAGGAAATGCTCTGAGGCAGTGACATTTCTGAATGCCTCTATAAAACACTACCCATGACACATGATGTGGTGAAAATCTAAAGAGAAAGTTAAAAACAAAAAGATATAGGGGCTTCAAACAGTGGTGATACAATATTAACTCAGACTTCCTATGAGTATGATGGCACTCCAAGTGCTTTATATTCATCAACCATTTAATCTTCAAACAGTTCTAGAAGTGGGAACATTCCTGAACATTCCAGGTAAAGCAGGAAGGCCAGAGACAAGTGAGTGGAGACGAATAGGAGTGGGAGGAGAGTCAGAGATGTGATGAGATGGGGTGAGAGGTTAGAGAATGCAGGCCTTTGGGGGCCGTGGTGAGGACTTTGGATCATACGGTGAGTGATCTGAGAGGCTACCGTGGGCCAGCATTAGGAGACTAACATGTTAGCAGGATCATGGGGTGGAAGTCAGTTAACAGCACAGTGTTGTAATCTGGGTAAAAGATGGTGGTGGCTCACATGTGAGTAGAGGGCAGATAGTTTTGTTACCAAGTCCAAACTCATTCTGCTCGCTGCATGACAGGCCAGTAAGTTGGGAGACGAGGTATTGGGGCAAGGAATAACAACTTTATCTGGAAAGCTGGCAGACCAGGAAGATGGCAGACTAATGTCCTGGAGAACCACCTTCCTCAAGTCAGAATTCAGGCTCCTTTTATACTGATAAAATGGGGGAGGGGGTGTGGTTGGTTGTTGCAAACTTCTTGGTGTCAGAATCCTTTGTTCTTGCAACTGTCCATATGGGTCAGACCATGGTGTCACTGTAAACCTCCAACAAAACAAATATTATTCTCTATTCTGAAACTTTTTATATTTATATGAATGGAGAAGTGTTAATACTCTGAAAGGTCAGAGCCTTGAGAATAGGCTCTCCTGTATATTTCAGGCTACAGGAAACATTCTTTTATAAAAGGTACAGAACCAGCCCAGGAAACAGAGCACAGGGATAGAGCCAAAGGAACAGATCTACTACGGAGTCTGATTTGTTCTTCCCTATTATATTTTGATAATAGGACTGACAGGTTTGGTTGAAGAATTGGAAGTGGTGTGAGGGAGAAAGAGGCATCAAAGACGACACCAAGGCTTCTGGTTGAACGGAGATAGACTTGGGTTGCTGCTTACTGTCCTTACCCAATGACCATGGGAGAAGCAGTTTGGTAGCCTGGTGGCAGCAGGAGGGTCAATCAAGAGTTTGATTTGGACATCCAGTTGGAGCCTGTCAAACAGGCCAATGGGTCTAAGAGTCTCAAGTTCTAGGGAGAAGGCTGGGGCTATTGAAAACTCAACATTTGAATCTCTAGAACTTAACCTTGTGCAAGGTCTATAATGACCCTGTCACTGAGATGTGTATGTTGGGGTGTGTATGGGAGAGAATCCTTCCTGTTTCATACTCTTCTCTAAGTTTCTGTTCCAAGATTTTTCTGTTTGATCTGATTCTTCCCGTCCATTGAGGACCTGAAGGAAAGAAAAGGGATAAGCCTTTTGTTTAATTTTGTTTTTGTTTTCCATTTTTCCACTCAAAGTGGTGTTGCTTTTGAAAACAAGACGGGATTTGGATGACCACAGAGAGGGAGATCTTCTAAACTGAGAGTTGACAGTGCTCAGACATGTTTGATATGAGGAGGGAACAAGGAATGGTTCATACTGTTTTACAGTGTGGGATCCCTGGAGGACGTGCTAAACACATTCTTGAATAGAGGACAGAGATGCAAAATATACCAGCTAACATAATCTAAAGAGTACTAGTTCTAATGTTTCAATGCTACACTAGCTATCATAATATTACAGTCTTCTTAGCGACCATGATTCTCAATTGTTCTTCTTGTTAACTTCCATTGTTTCCAAATACCATGGAGCAGGTTGGTTGCTTTTCCTGATGTTTAACATACATTACCTTATTTGATCCTTGTGCTTTGCTATCATATTTTTGGTATCTCTGTTATTTAAGTGAGGAAATCAAAAACATGTAGTTGCTTGAGTATGGGTGGTCCAGGGCCAGAACTTCCCAAAGTTATTTCACAGAATACTAAGTACTATGAAAAGAAAATGGTGACCTCAGAAGATTGGGAAATGTTAGATTAAACAAATATAAGCATACTTTTGAGTGGGATTTCTCATGTCATTAATATCTAACATTATATGAAAGCTCTCTTCAAAGGGCTGCAGTGTATAGCATTTCTCAGTTACTTGAACACAGAAACGTGTTTTTTTTTTTTTTTTTCCTGGAGCTTCTCACAGTTTAATTATAAGAAGACCATATTTTGGGACACGTCTCTAGGACAACTTGACCTTGAGGCATGATGTGTGCCCCTAACAGTTTTTTTTTTCTGTGGTATTTTTCTCCAAATCTTCTTTCTTGGAACTTCTACACCATGTTTCTATAGGCATTTGATGCTTGTCTTGTATTTCTGATTTCTCACTACATCCTGGGCTTGGATGTACATTTTGATTGGTGCACTGTTGTTGGTCATGCAAACGTGATTTCACCTTGAACTTGATTTCAATGTCATGGATGCCCAGTGTCATATGAAGAGGGCCTGGCCATGCAGGATTTTCCTCTGTCCAGCTTCAGCCACAAACCACCACCCTGACTGCTATGGTCATCCCTTAGGCATGAAGTGCTTTGTGCCGGTCTTGGTATCTGTCAACTTGCCTCCGTTCTCTTTAACTCCTCCCATTTCATTCCACGGCTGACCCCTTTCATGGCATCCCCAGTGGATTTTTCACCACCTCAGTCAGAGAGTGCTTACTACTTCATACACTTCTTATTATCTACTGGGGCTTAGTATAAACCCATTGCCCTGGAAGTGGGGACATGGTGCTCCTTACTGAGAGTGAGACCTCTCTTCCTGGCCATGGGATCACAGGCCTTTGTACTGAGCCCAGTTTTTATGTGATCACTTCTGTCCATTCCAAACCCTCAGTTCTGCTTAAGGGACTCCATTTGACTCTTGTCAATATCCCTAGAGATGAAATATTTAATGGTTAACTTTGGTCAATGGTGAGACCAGCTCTCCAAAGATGGATGCCTCAGATGATGCTTTGCTTAGATACAGGCATCTCTCAACTAAGAGACCCTTTATCTGTCGCTTGCCTGCTCTTGTTACCCTGACACACAGATGACAACAGCAGAGGCTTCCATTTTATGAATGCGGACTGTGTGCCCAGTCTCATGTTAAGGTCTTTACAAGCATTATTTTATTTAACAGCCTGATGACATAAGAATTATTATCCCTATTTTACAGAAAAAAAAAAAAATCAACTTGCCAAAATGGTCAAACCCAGGTTTTCATCCTTCTGCCTGTGCTTCCAAACCAACACCACCTTCCCACATGCGTTTAGGACATTCCATCACTAAGCTTTGCCCGAGTGTGCTCATGTTTTTCTTAATCTAAATTTAAACAGTACTGACTATAGAAAGCAAAGTTGCTTTGTATCCGACAATTAATTAATTCACGTATTCATTTGTTAATTAATCAAACATTTACTGAGAGCTAACTGAGTGTCAGACACGATGTTGGGTGAGGGAAATGAAAAATTTTTAAAAAGACCTAATTTCTAATTTCAAGTGGCTCCTGGTTTTAAGGAGACAGAAACATTAACAAGTGTGTAGAGAGTATAATGGCTACTATTATAGGCATTCGTATGTTTAATAGTTACAATTCTTTAAATTAATAGCCTGATCAGTAGGACATTGCAAGTATCACTGCCATAGTGTCCCTAAACCTAAGATACCTAAAAAATAGTAGTGTACCTGCTTATCATAAGTATGTCCTGGTAACAGCACAGCTAGGTGGTTTAGTGAAGTATCACGCCTCTAGGTATGTAGGTGATGGTGCCCCCTTCAGTGAGTTATTTAGAATTCTCTAGATGTGTGAAGGATGCATGATCATTCAGAAGTGGAAGAATCGGTTTGCTCAAGGGGATCACAGGTAGGCTACCTCCTTGCAAATTATTTTTTATGCACCAGTCTGGACCCTCCATCAGGAAACAGCAGCTGGGTGGGAAGGCCCTAGGTGTCTGCCAGGTTTGAACGCTCAAATGTTGTCATTTACTGCATTGACATTTTTTGTTGGAAGGATATAATAAATAAGTAGTTCTACATGTGGGTGCTGCAGAGGCAAGATGGTGTCCTCAGGCCCCATGGCTGACAGCCAGGCTGGGAAGGAGGAACCACAGTGACAGCTGTGCCAAACACTCTCAGGAATGTAATTATGCTAGGAGTAGGGAATTTGGGGTGTAAATACTCTTCACTGCATCTCCTAGGATGTATAGAATCAGAAAAAATACACTTGGTAGGATGAACTATATAATGAACTCTATAGCTGCACTGGATTGGGTCATTTTTCCATAAAGTGTTTGTTCAAAATACCAATCTATTATTCTACAGAGAAATCAAGAAAGGGATTTGTATCCAGCTTTGGACCAGAGAGACAAAGAGAAGAGTCCAGTCCGTGCTGAGATAGAAATGGATGAGAGAGAGAAGAATTTCAATGACAGAGGTACAAATTCATGGCGTGGGAGGGAGAACAGGGAATGCCATCAATGATTCCAGAGCATTCATCTACTCAAACCTTCAGGATTTTGGTTGAGGTTATAAAGTCCCTAGAATTCTCTGATAGGCAAAGAACAGGAAAACCAATGCTGTTTTGACTGTACTATATCAACACAAGTATATTAAGCCTATCAGTGAGTCTAGGACCCAAAGGTCCCTGGAAGAGGAGACACGGTTAGAGTCGACAGCAGTTAAGGGTGGTAAGTGTTTGCTATCTGCTTCATCAAGCAAGATTACACTGGCCTCTCAGAAATCTCAGACTTCTCTTCTCCCCACCCTGTCCATCCTTCCTCCCATTTCAACAGCTCATTACTGACATCCTACAAGAGTGTGTTTAGCTTTCTAAATCCTGATGTGGTAAGATTACTGGAACTTGGTGGGAGAAGCATACCAAGTTTTAGCCAGGAGATCAATGGGTAGATATACTTTGTTTATCAAGGATCCTCTTAGGATTCTTACTGTTGGCTAGAAGAGAAAGCTTTGATGATTTATTCACTAAAAACTCCTTTTTGAAAACAAACTGTAGACAAGCAAGACAATAATTTTAATATAGGAGTCCTATTTTTGTTAAGTTTAAGTCCAGGAAGCTCTAGAAGTAGAGAGCAGACAACTTACCCAACAGTGGTGGTCAAGGATGGCTTCTTAGAAAAAAAAATGATACTGACCAGGAGACCTGAAGGGTGACTCAACATGTGTATTAGGCACTAGACCATGGACTAGCACTGAACTAGCAAGTTTGGGAGAAAACAGACATGAGTTCCTGCTCTTAAAGTGTCTTGTCACTCTCTAAAGATACAAGCAACTCTAGAAATTGGTATAACCATGAGACAGTAAGTGATTATAGTTGTGACGTGTGATAGGCATAAGTTTATAGACAGTCAGTGGAGGGACAAGATCTCCATGGCTATCAGTATGGCCAATTTGCAAATAACTTAATTTGGACATCCACTCCGATACCTTGCCATCTGTTTTAAAAGAATTTCCTTTCATTATGTAAAACACCTGATCATGGCCTCGTGCCTTTTTTAATAGATGCTTTTTCTTTTCGGGAAGCCTTGTGCTCGTGTGCTCCATCTCACGTTGAACTCCAAAGTCAAATTATGTTAGATGTTCATGCTGTTTGCCACTTGACAATTCTAATCTATCAACAGCTGTCTGGGTAGGGTACTTTTGTGCATAGAGCCTTCGGAAGAAGTCAGAACTGAACGAAACTCACCATCTCCTTTAGAGACAAGAACTCACAAGGCGCACACCTAGCAGTTCATACTTTATGGCTGAGTGGGAGACCCATAGTATAATTGCAGACTTTTTTGTGGCATGTGGAATCTGTTACTCCTGAAACTTCAAAATGTACATATTTTCCCCAAATGAGATGTAATTCTGTTGAGTTAATTATCGTACAATTATAGCAATGGAAAAGAAAATTCTAATCAAATGTGAACAGCTTGTCTAACTATTAACCAGGCTGTGGTGAACCATTACTTAACTCTGACTTGCATGATCCATTATAGGACTTCTGGCCTTCTCCGAGCAAACACTTAAATGAGTCCATAGTCATCTAACACCGAGAAGCCTGGTCACCTGGGATCTGTGATTGTCTTTAAATTGTTTAGTCATTATATTTCACTGGTGTAAAGGTATGGTATCCATCCCCCCCTTTTCTAATCTCTGTGTCATGGGAAACAGTGAGCAGGACACAGTGTGAAAGGCACAGCTTCCAAGGACTTTGACCTACAAAAGTGATGACTTGTTTTAAAACATTTCTGCTTATAGTTTCTTAAGCTACTGAAAAATATTAGGAAAAATGCCTCTGGAAAAGTTTCCATTCTAGGAAGATCCAGAATCCAAAGCATCTAATTCAGGTTATCTTTTAATATTAATACAACTTGGTCTATCTTCAGGTTCATTCAACTACTGCCCATATTCCAGCAGTCAAGTACAAAAAGACTCAGGTGTGGCATGATCAATTTTTGGTGCCAGCATTTTAAATGCAAGAAAGAGATCAGTTTGTCGTGATACAGGGGTCCGCTCTGGTTGAAAAGGGCTAGGTTGTTAGGACTGAGGAAAGAAAACAATAAGGCTAAAGCCAGTCGGATGGGCTGGTGCTGCCTTTGGTGTTAGGTAATGAAACCAGGGGATCCAGGCTTCAGTTTATCCCCAGGAACACTAGAAACTAGGCATAGTACCTAGTGACAGCCAGCTCTGTTCATCCTAAGCCCTATGATGCTAAGCTTGCCTTGGTATCAGCCACAGGCAGGTCTAAGCCATAGCCAATCAGGAAAGCTGGCATTTCCTACGGGACTGTGTGGTGTCAGGTACACAGCCAGAATAAAGGCTGATTAAACTTGAAGCAGATTCATTTGTCCTCAGCTTTGATAGAGTGGGGTGTTTAGAAATGGAGGCAAGTAGCTGAGTTTAATTCTACAAGTGCAGGCTTAACCACAGCAGACGAGATCTTCTGTTAACAAAGAGGTCTACTTAAACATTTTGGTTTTCTATTTTTTTTCCTGGTAACTAGGGTCTGGATAAAGAGAGGAGGGAAGTGTGGGGAAAAGACAGGGTGGAGATGAGTCCCTGCTGATGGTGTTGAAGCTGCCACAGCAACCACCAATGGTAACCACCCCAAGGACCCTGTCTGTAAACAAATAAGCTGTTCCCATGGAAGTATCAGCCTCCGAAGACCAAGTTCAGCAATCACAGTCTTCCTTTTCTTCACTCCAGTCATCTGCTAACAACAAAAGCAAAGCAAACATCTTGAGAATAAGAACCCAGTTGGGATAAATATTCCAGGATGCTTTGAATGTCAGGGCTTGCCTTCCAAGCTTACCTTGCTTCCTGTGAGCATTTCAAAAAACTGAAAATAAGCTTTGGAAGAGATGCCAAGTAGAAGTTTGCATGGGGAGAAGACACCAATGAGAATGAAACATTTACAATTGGGCTCAGGATCACAGTAGGAAGAAGGCAAATTAAAAAGAAAGTACAGAATGGGAAATGTATTAATAATTTGCTGAGGTATGTGGAGCCTGCAGCAAAGAAGAGGGAGAGAGAAGGAAAAGGAGAGAGAAAAAAAGCAAAGAGCCCAAAACAGGGTGAGAAAGGACTGGCTATGGGAGTAATCTCTTAGCCTGGGGAGCAGTAAGAGTACTCAGGGATTCCAGGTTTGGGTGTCAGGGACCTTCTACAGAAGCTCTTTGGCATCCAAGTTCAGGTCGACCTTGCTCATCTTTTTTTCCCCTTTTTACCCCCTTTAAAATTTTTTTTAATTTTTTTATTGATGTGTAGTTGATTTACAACAGTGGGTTCAGGTGCACAGCAAAGTGATTCAGTTAAACATATACATACAGATTTTTTTTCAGATTCTTTTCCATTATCACTTATTACAAGAAATTGAATGTAGTTCCCTGTGCTGTACAGTAGATGACCTCTCTCATCTTTATATGGAATCTGCTGAAGGTGGTGATCATTTCCTGCATGAGATTGCTTCATACAGAGATAGATTGGCTTAGTAGGGGTCCACATAGCTACTTTCTGCTTAGGGAATGAAATGACAGCAAGGCACGGGGCGATAATGGCCAAAAGAGTCCCGGGCATGTATCATCTTTAACATGAAATGAGGCTGGGATTTGTGCAGGACTGGCAGGGGCCCCTTCTCGGTGTTCTGGAGGTTCTCCATGGCCTTGTTTCTACCACTGGGATCCCGTTTCTTGCCTCTGATTAAATAGGGCCAGATTCAGCTAATTCAGATTAGGGGCCCAGAGGATGTGGGACAGCATGGATTGTAGGAGTTTGGGGGCACTTGTAAGCATTTCTGTGGCCATGAGTGGCAAACTATTTCCCAACAAAACTATTGATCAGAATTGAGGAAACTGTCCTGAATGAACTACTTCTTTAAAAAGCGTGTGTTGCACCTCAGCTGGCAGCTAAGCAGGGTCCTTAAAGAACAGGAGCATCAGATTCTGAAGGAGAGCAATACAGTTCTTGGGATGATCCACACCTTCAGAGTAGCTTTGGATGACTGCTGCCCACTGGATTTCCCCAGTCAACGTTCATTGCCACAAGCTCTAGTGAAAGCTTTGCCCTCTGATATTTTGAATAAATAATAATAGAAAATTTTAACACAGGCAGGTAAGAGCCTTTCCCCTCCCCATATGTTGGCTCTATGGCTCTCAGCCATACCATGGGGGAGTCCACCTAATACTCCTGTGTTCTAAAATGTTCTCTTGTAACTCTGGAAGAGGAATGATGATTGGGTTCAACTTTTTTCCTTGTCCTGAATAAGCAGTGCTTGTCCACTCTTACTCTGTTCTCCTCTCACAATAAATAATATTTCTACTGAATAATTCAACCATTTCATTTACGTTATGTTAATTTGTAAGGTAGCTTTGTATTAAAGATGGAATAACAACAGCCATCATGTGTTGAGTGCACACTATGCCAGGCAATGTTCTTTGCTTTTACATACC
This sequence comes from Camelus ferus, assembly GCF_009834535.1. Classification (NCBI taxonomy): domain Eukaryota; kingdom Metazoa; phylum Chordata; class Mammalia; order Artiodactyla; family Camelidae; genus Camelus; species Camelus ferus. The sequence goes on along the minus strand of NC_045697.1, from coordinate 16,628,371 downwards.
ATCTTGTTTAATCTGCATGGAAAATGTGCAAGGTAATTGTTTTTATATTTATTTTACAGACACTGGGAATTAAGTTTCTTTCTTTGAGTTTACACAGCTAGTAGGAAACAGATCAGAGATTCAAATACAGAGAGAATCTGACTCTAGAACACACAGATATAAACCTTAAGGTACATAGCTTCTCTGGGGCAACTGATAGAAGTCTGTGATTGCAGTTACTTAAAACTTTTTATAAAACAAAAACAGACTCACAGACAGAGAAAACAAACTGATAGGTATCAGGGGGATAAGCTGGGGTGGGGTTGGTGGCATAGGGGAGGGATAAATTAGGAGTTTGGGATTATCAGATACAACCACTATACATAAAATAGATAAACAACAAGGTCCTACTGTATAGCGCAGGGAACTATATTCAATATCTTGCAGTAATCTATAATGGAAAAGGATATGAAAAAGGATATATATATGTATAAAACTAAATCACTATGCTGTGCACCAGAAACTAGCACAGCATTGTAAATCAACTATACTGCAATAAAAAAAAATAAAAATTCTTAAAGAATTGAGTTGAATTAACTTCGACATTGAATTGAAAATTATCCTTCTTTAGTTCTTGTCCTCAAGGCAATAATGCTTCTGATGCTTTATGTGTCTGCCTTTTAGCATCATAGACAACCTGAGGTGTAGATTCTACAGCACAATGGACCTACATTCTCATCCTAATTCCTCCACCTCTACCTCTGTGCCCTTGGATGGACTATTCCACTTTTCTTAACCTCAATTCAACTCATTTTTAAAATTGAGATAATAGTTTTTATAGAGTTGTAGAAAGGATTATGTGACATAAACAAAGAACGCTCAGCAGATTGGCATAGATTAGACGTGTGAGATACCTTCTCCTCTGTAATACCATGTGGCATTATCCACTTCTTTAGCTAACATGTCTGAAAACTTCTTTTCCTGGATAACGATATCAAATGTTTCACTTTCCAGTCCTCAAATACAATTCTTTCCATTTATGAACACAGAATCACATGATATTTATGTAATATTTCTACCCTCTCTTGAGATAGTTCACTAACAATGGTGGAGTCCCCTAATTTTCTGTTTTCTGTATCTTGATTTGTGTCTAGAGACTTCAACATCTCAATAAATAATCCCGAACTGTAGGTTTCTGTTTTTGCAAGTTAACACTCTATTGCTGGCTGGGGCCGCCTTTCTATTGATAGACTTTAGGTGCTGATCAAGGGCAACTGTGCCGGTCATGGGACGATCACAGATGAGTTTGGATTTCACTGAAATCTGCAGAGCAAGGCTAATGGGATATATTGTCATCCTGCAGCTAGCACAGGGACTGCTGTGGTTTACTTAATTTGAAGGGACATTTCATAATTCTGGCTAAATTGGAATCACAAGTCAGATGAAATTTAGGAGGAAATTGCCCTCTAGAGGCTTTGAAGGAAGTCATTGCCACAGCTGGTAATGGCCGTTGATGAAGTTTCTTCAGTTCAAGAAGGAAAGTTTAACTATTTCACAAGTTGAGAGTTTCTGGGGTCCAGTGACAGAAATGATCAATTTTTCACAAACTAAAAAGCCTTCTGATTTAGAAGGCTGAGAAATATTAGTGCTCAATGAAGCAGTGTGAAATTAAAGTATTTTTAGAGATAGTCTAAGAGGGCGTTATGGGCACACTCACTGTTAGGATTCTAATATCAAGTCTAGAGGAGAAAAAAAATACTGAAATCTGGTATTGGGTAGTTATTCCATGCCAGTAGCTGTGTTAAATGCGTTATGCATCATGTCACTTAATTTTTACAACAAACTTAGGGATAATATCTACATTTAACATCTGTGGTTCAGAAAGATTAAGTAACGTGTCTTAATGCATGTATCTAGGATACTGCATGACTTGGACTTGAACTCAGGATTTGCCGGCAAAGTGTATTTTCTTTCAACCATGTAAATTTTGGTGCCTGCCTTGTGGCTTGCAAGCCTGTGGTATTACCCCACTACCTGTTAGCCTCATAGGACTGGGCCGTCTGGTCTTTATCTGGGTGCAAATTGGGCTAACCTTTAGTGTTCTGCCAGGGATCAGTATTACCCAAGAAAAAGCTCAGGGTTGGATCCGAGATGAGCAGAACATGAGTGGGGGAGATATTTGAGGAGCATATTTGAATTGGGGACAGCCTTTACCCCTACTTCTAGATAAACATAAGAATTATGCTCTGCCTCCCCCTTTGTCCAGGCATCTTCACGTTTAGAACTGGGAACTAGCCATGCTGAGTGTGAACAAAGGCATGATCTCAACACAACCATAGGCAAAACTGTTTGAGCAGCCAGTCCTTGTCAGGCACTGCACTAGATGTTTTATCTATAACCCACTTCAGGGGAGAGGGTATAGTTCAAGCGGTAGAGTGCATTCTTAGCATGTATGAGGTCCTGCGTTCAACCCCCCAGTACCTCCTCTAAAAATGAGTGAACGTACTTACCTCCTTGGCACCAAAATAAAGTAATTAAATAGTCCAGTAATAAAACATAAAGCTCTAATCCACTTCATCGTTATAATTTCTGTGTTTAGGATAAAATGAGGAAAGTTTTGAAAGGCTAGCGCTTAGATCAAGCAAGTTATGTAGAATCACGTATCTAGCAAACGCCAGATTTGAGGGCTAGGTCTGCCCAATGCCAAGGGTTACGCTTGCACCACTTTAATCTACTCACCCGTTAATCACCAACATTTACCTATTGCGTGCTAGGCCGGTGCTAAGTATGGGGAATCATGGATAAATAAGGAACAAATCTGACCCTCAGTGTCTTATGTCTTTCATGTTTTAGTCAATCCTCTCCTCCTAGAGAGAAAGCTTCATAGCTCTTTGAAAAGGACTGAATCGTCTGCTTCTTCCTCCTCTGTACAATATTAGGTAAGCAGTAGGCATTCAACAAAACTATATAATTGGCTTATTTATCTCAAGACCTTGTTCATCCTATTATCTCCCACTTAGAGAGGTGAATCGGGGCCATTGTACCCTGAATCATGATCCCTCAATGCTTTGGAGAATTCCCACTTTGTAATTCCCTTACATTAGCACAATGAACAGAATCAACAGAGTTCTCTTCTATTAACAGAAATGAAAATGAGAGTGGTTGAGGATGGAATGCCAACTGGGCATGAAAAGAAGCTGGAAACAAAAGCAAGAAACAATGTGTCATAATCTCATAGGTCTTTTCCCTCTTGGATTTCGGTACTTTTCTTCTCCTGCCAGTTTCTTCTGTACTTTTGCCCAGATCAATAGAGGAAGTCAAAAGCAAAAACATACGGATAGAAGATTTAGGTGATGTCATTTCATTCAGCTTCTCTCCCTTCTCCGGGCTCGTGGTTGGAGTGGGCATTCATGGGCTACCAACTTCCTAGCCTTAAGTAACTTCAAGTCTCAACTTCATCTTTGAGTCCTACCTCACAAGAGCATTTAGAGTTCTCAGGAGATGTCCCAAGCCTGGAATGATGTGCTTCACAGAGAAAGGTCAAATTTCTCCAAATCTAGCTTTTCTTTTAGGGTTTAAAAAAGCACATTGTATGTTTTCTCTCTCTCTCTCTTTCATATGGGTTCCATGATTTTGAAAAGTGGGTAGTGAGTAAATTTTAGGGGAGAGTTCTATTCACTGACAACCACTAATCCACAAGACTATAGCTTTTACTAAATTGAACAATTACTGCAGCATATGGATACAAATAAACTAATAATGCTTGTCCATTCATTTCTTTATTCATTCAACAAGTAGTAATTTGTAGAGGGACTTCTATGTAAAAGTCATGACTCCAGGCTAAGAAAACACAGTGGTGAATTAATGGACAGGGTCTCAGCCCTGAAAGACTTGACAGTCTAGCGAGATAAAGAGTCTAAAATAAGAGAATAAACAAATAATTACATGACATTTTTTGATATTAAGTTACTATTTCATCTCTTCTCATTTATTTAAGTATTTTCTAAATTCCTTTGTTTTACTTGCAGAACTTTGTTTTACTTTACTCCAGGGTCATGCAAAAGTCCTAGCCAATTGTCCTATACTTAGTAATTATAATAAATACCTACTACCACAGTGGCTAATATTTGTGGAGCACTTTCTATATGTCAGTCACTGTTAATGTGCCCCATCTATGTGACACATTATGCTAAGGGCCTCACAAAATAAGAGCCAACATTTACTAATGTGTCAGTGATTTTCACGTAATATTTATTTATTTAATGTTCACAATGTCCTTGTGTTGGTCAGGGTTCTGCAGAGAAACAAAACCCATATGATATAGATGAAGATATACATGAGAGATTTATTATAGGAATTGGTTTATATGACCATGGAGGCTGAGGAGTCCCCTGATCTGCCATCTGCAAGCTGGAGACCCAGGAAAGTGAGTGGTGTGATACAGGCCAAGTTCAAAGGCCTGAGAATTGAGGGGATGATGGTTGAAGTCATGTTGTAAGTTCAAAGACCAGAGAACCAGGAGTGCCAGTGTCCAAGGGCAGGAGAAAAATGGATGCCTCAGCTTAAGCAGAGAGAGCAAATTCACACTCTCCCCACATTTCTGTTCTATTCAAGCCCCCAGTGAGTTGACTGATGCCCACCCACATCAGTGCAAATGATCTGCTTCACTCAGTCTCTAGATTCAAATGATAATCTCTTCTGCAGACAGCCTCACAGACATATCCAGAAATAATGTTTTACCAGCTGTCTGGGCATCTTTGATCCCAATCAAATTGACACATAAACTTAACCATCACAATCCATTATTATTATTTAACCTATTATCATAGGTTAAATAATGCTTCCAAGGTCATACAACTGGTACGTATCCAGACTCAGATCTGATCCCAGCTGGTCTTCCTCCATGGTGTCCATTCATAACCACTGTGTTAGTGGGTTCATAGCAACTAGTCTAAAATACATTAAAACATGAAAATCCATTGCATATATAAAAGAAAATATTATTTTGGGAAGTGTTTTTAGTTATAATACACATATGTAATAGTTATATAAGTGCAGAGTCAAAGTAATGTTCATTTCTTTTGTGCACCGTGCTCAAAAAAGCTTGAAAAGCACTGCTACTAAACTGTAGGAACCCAGGGCACATTGGTCTACAGGACTCCACTCTTCACCCCAGAAGTGTCTACGACTTAAAATGGGATTTCAGGAGAGGGCAATACAACTTGAAAGGTGGCTGTGCTGGGGCTGGGAGGTAGAGGAAGCAGGGAGAGGTTTGTAAAAGGGTATAAATGTTCAGCTGTAAGATGAATAGGGTCTGAGGATCTCATACATAACATAGTGACTGTAGTTGATAGCATTGTCTTGTATAATTGAAATTTGCTAAGAGAGTAGAAGAACTTAAATGTTCTCACACACACACAGGAGGGTAAATAGATGAGGTGATGGATGTGTTAATTAACTCAATGGGAGGAATCCTTTCACAATGTGTACGTAAATCAAATCATCATGTTGTTCTCTTTAAATACCTCACAATTTTATTTGTCAATTATATCTCAATAAAGCTGAGGGGGAGAGTGGATGCATTTTCTGTGGTCCACGAGCTTTTGGAGTCAAAGACAGCTGAGTTCACCTCGCAAGACTGGCGCCAAGGATGCTGGAAAGTCTTGACAAGTCCTACATTTCCCCAGTGAAAACGGGAATAATCAGATTTGATTCACAGGATTATTGTGAAGATTACATGAGATAACACATTTCAATTGCTTGACGTACTGCTGATTCTTAACAAATATCCTGTGTCTTTTCTTTCTCTGACAGCCTTATAATTTCTTCTCTAGTTCTCAATCCCTGCTCAGAGAAATTCTTACAGATTCCATGAGTTGGCTGTATGAACCCCCAAGTGTTTGGCAGACTTCTAATTCCCTATCATCTGTTTAGTTTATGATGACTGAGAAGATGCAAGTCATCAATTCTTTCAGGGAGTAAGTAGTGGAGGAAGCAGCCCAGGTATTCAGGAGTCAGGATGTGCAAATAGACCCACCCAGGTTTTACTCAAAGAACAAGGCAGCTGATAGGAAATATCTTAGGTAAAGTGGAGCTGGGATTCTCCAGGTCTCTGCACGCCAGTAATGATTTAGACGGAGAAGCTGCTATGACAATTCACCCACTGGAAGGACTCATGGAGATTCATGAAGCCTAGGGCACTTTAAAAATTGGAAAATTGCTGAAACTCCCTCCTCAGCTACAACCTCCTGAACACTCTGGAACCTGTATTTTTCCAGTTCTGCAAGGACTCTTGCTCTGAAATGAAAAGACAGATGCTCCTTGCAGCTGGCTTCACCTATTAGCTCTTTAATCTACCCTAGAAGAGAGCGCTGCTTCCATAATAGCAATGTGTTCAATCTGGGTGGATGAGCGCGATGCTGGCCTGACAGCATTCAATTGCAGAGGAAACACCAGATACCAATGCTCTTTCTTTCCTTCAGTGAATTTTTCTCCCCTCCTTGCCCCTGCGCCAAGCTCCCACCTCTCTTGCCCTCACCCCACCCCCGATTTTCACCACCTTTGTAGTTGAAGACGTGGATGGAGATGCATTTCTAACTACTTACTTTCAATCAATCCCCGGCTTTCTTTAGATATTGAAAGACTCTTTTCATGTTGTTTTCTTTAGCAACATTTGCTTTTATTTGACTCACTCTTCCAATAATTGGGAAATGGAAACTTTGCTGAAAGGTCTAAGTGCCTGGGACCTAATAGTTCCCATTCAGCTAGAGCCCGAGGAATTGCATGAGGGTTACAACCCTTGTCAGAGTGAGACTCTCTCTTTTATGAAGAGCATATATTTGAACAATTGCAACTAAACACGGCCGTCCTAACCCCTGCACCCATAAACAATGATTGTAAATGGTAACCTTTAAAAGAAAAAAAAAAAGAAAGATCCTTAGATGTGGGGTTGACTAGGTTGAATTGCATTTTTGTACCAGTTTTTCAGATGTATGTATGTGTGTGTGTGTGTGTGCAAAATTTTATATAGATATAGATATAATTTTTATATATCTTATTCTTTTAACCTTTTCTTCCTGGTTTACTTCTAAAATTTACCATTACTAACCTTCGATCTTAACTCATTTCTTTAACTTCACATCTGCTTCCTGATGCCTGGGTTAGAAAAACAAGCATTCACCTCCAGCCACAGGAATCTACAGAAGCACATACCAACTAAAACATGACCAAAAGTCAATTGAAGGAGAAACAGAACAGCTTGGAATTCCTGGTGGCCCCCCTCCTGGTTTCTTTCAGGCCCCGGGCAAGTGAGCATGTGCTAATTTGCATGGTTGACTAAATGGCATGCTTAGACCCCAAATTTGCATCTCTGCTTGGGTTCAAAAGTGGGTCCCTGAGCCAGTTTCCCTTGGCTCCTCTGTTACTTCCTACTCAGAAGTTAAACCCCTTTGGGAGCGCTGCTCACCAGGGTACATCTTAGTACAGAGAAGCAATAATTGGCGGGGCCCCATTCTTCCTCTAATGTGGGGTACAGCCAGCTGGTACTGATGTGATGGGATAAGGTAGGGGAGAGAAAGGGGCGGGGAAGAGAAGGAGATCATTTCCAAGGCAACACGCAAAGGCCTGGGGTGATTCGCCTCGCTCGGCTCCCTTTCCAAGGGAATAAACTCACTGCACGTAAAGGCTGCCACCGTTTTTAATCCTCCTTCCTCCTCCCTGTCCTGAATGGGAAAGAGGGGTGAAAAGCAAGCTGAACAGCTTTATGTCAACCATGGATCCCTCTGGGCTTCAGTTTCCTTACCTGTGAAATGGGAATCAGATTCTTGATGTTCCAATACACTGGGATAGCAGAAAGCTTATACTGATACTGTGAGATTATTTAAGGTTCAACAAAGAAAAAGAAATTTCCTCTTGTATACTGTGTTGGGAAAGAGTCTGAAACAGAAGTGATGGTCCCGGGGACGAATGCCAGGTTGGCACTTAATAACTGCTACAGGGGGTTGGTTGGTGGTGTGTGTGCTGCCCTTAATTCCTCTGATCTAGGTCACCACTGTCATTCCATGGAGGGTGACCTTAAAGCACAGAGAGTTGAAACAGCTGGTGAAACCAGAGGGAAGTGTTCTGTCCACCAAGGTAAGACCACTGTACGTGTGAGCAAGTAATGAGGGTTTTATTACGGTGCTAGTTCTGTCCCTGCTTAGGAGAAAATTTCACTAAGTAAATAATACTTTGATGAGTGGATTAGTTTGGTTACAAGAATCAGAAACCTAACCTTAGCAAGCTATTGGCAAGAGGGTCATTTATCAACTGACACAACCGTGGCGGAGTTGAACAACCAAACAAGAGCAAATTGCAGATCCAGGTGAGTCTCAGGAACAATCAGAATCAGGGGTGTGAATGATTAGACCCTCCCTCCAAGTCTCACTGCTCTACTGTCTGTATTTCAACTTTATTATTATTTTCATTGTATGTCCTGTTTCTGAAGAGGCATATGGAAAAACAAGATTCACATTTTTAGCTTTGACCACAAGAGGGAGACTGTATCACCTTCTGTTGTCCTGAATTTTCAAATATCTCAAGAAGTGCAGGGATTGGTCCAGACTGGGGAAGAGGGAGAGGCTAACATAAACATGGCAGCTCCAGTCAGGAGCACATGGATGGAGTAGGGAAGGAGCCGGTTCCAGAACACGAGCTTTCTGGAAAGAAAGGTGATGTGATGGAGTCACTTAAAATCCATATCTAATCACATCAGTACAGCCTCAGGTCCACTGGAAGCCACACAGTTCTCTCTTCTATCATGAATTCAGAGCAATGACTCTGAAGTTGCCACCATCCATCTCAGCTTCCATGCGGGGCTGAGGTATATATATTTTTATACGCTATGTCTTCTTAATCCAAGCAGAATACTTCCTCTGGTGCTCTGCTGAAGAGCAGAGGGAGGCTGGAGCATGAGTCGCTGGCTCTGGACTCACTATCATGAAGATGGCACGTGAGTCTCACACGTGCTGCCTTCTTTATCCCCCAAGGGTCATTTGTCTTGACGTGATCATCATCAAGTGCTCGGACTTGAATCTCCAAGAAAGATGGAACTCCTCTGGTTGTGCCAACCACAACAGGCTTTACAAAGCTGGGCTGCAAGTCCCAGGAAAGACATCTTCATCTTCTTTTTTTCATTCCTGGGGTGGCACATGCAGAGTTGTAGTTTCATCCGGGCTTGACAAGCTAATAAGTCACCTGTGGTCTTCAGTACCCTTAGTAATTAAACAAACCGACTAACTCAATGCTAAAAATGGAAATATTAAAACCCACCCGAGGCTCCTGGGTGACTACAAGGGCAATTGAAATGACACAAACAAAAAAGTCCCAGTGCCTCTTTAAAAGCAGTGGGTAAGATTCTAGCTGAGTATTACCAAGATTAGAAATACAAGGTATCATAGTTATAAGGGAAGTATTTTGGCTGCCTCTAAAGTATAGCACTTTATAAATCAGTAAGTCATTGTTATGTTCCTGGAGAAAGGAGGCTTTCCAAATAAAATAAAACACCTCAGAACTTAATTGTATTTTTCTTCTAGTAAATAACCTTTTTTTTTTTTTGCCTACAGATATGGCTGAATGCAAATGAAGCAATGTTTTCATATTCATAGTGGATTTTAGACTTAACTGTGACATGAATGTAACCAGGCCAAGGACTATAAAAGGGGATAATATTTACATTTTTGCCAAGATCTTGTTTTGTTCTCTATCCAAAGTGGAGCGATGGACCCATAACATGGAAAGAAAACAAAACATTCCAGTCGTATAAAACCGGGAGCTCTTTTCTAGGAGATGAAAATAACCAATGTGTTGTACCAATCTTGCTTGTCGAGAAGTTAACATTTAGATGGCACCTTGCATCCACCAGACAGGATATATACAAGGCATTTTTAAAATTCTCATGGCAATCCTAAAATCCTAGATTTTATCTATATGCTAGAGATACGAAAACTGAGATTCCATAACATTATTTGACCCACTCAAGGTCACGGAGATAGTAATAAGAGTGGCCCAGATCTGTCTGATTCTTCTAACCTGCATATTCTCTGCATCACTCTACTTCTATTTTGTGTTGCTAAACTTGATTCAGGAATGAATGAAACATCTTCAGCTCTACTGGGTGCTGTCCTGTCTTCAAGCTTCCAAGAGAGAGTATTACAGTTGGGATTTTTTTTTTAATTTCCTTTCAACTTCACATATTTATGGATGTGTCAATGAGCAGTTTAAGAATGTATCTATCAATATCAAATGTGGTTTTGAGCGGAAACCTTGAAAAAATTGCAGAATTATCCTCTGAAATATTGCTGCTATTATTTTTTAAGATTGCAAGAAAATGTTCTGCCATTTCAGACCATTTATCTCTGTTAACAAGACACTTTTTTAGTTGGATAGATAATATACACCCATCTGGTCTGCAGTTTCTTCATTTACTTTGGTAATAATAACTAAAGGCATTTCTCCCTTGCTTTGGCAATGTCCAAGCCAATCTTTTGCCTTTCCTGCTGTTGATGTGGAAGGCAAAAACAGGAAGAAACTGGCACCTGGTTATAACACACAGACATGCCGTTTAGAATGTCATTTCAGTGCTGAGGAGGGGGACGGTGTCTAAGTGATCATGAAAACAGAACCTTATTGAAAACATCCCTGGCCATTTAGGCCAGATACAGGAAAAAGCCACAAAACATTTTTGTGCTTTTGGTAGACACCTGCTCTGTTATTTCATCTTCTATTTCATGAAGTTCTCTAACACAAGGTCTACATATTTGCAAATACGTGTTTAATTTAGATTTTTGGGGGGTCCTGAGTTTCGCAGGCAGGGAAAAATATTACAAAGAATGGGGACCAATTTTCCACTTGGCTTTAGCTCTGTTTACAACATGATGAGAAGTGAAGCGTGGAGATGATTTTCTGAATAATACAAGGTAAAGAGAAAAAAAATTGGCTTTAATCTCCTTGACGTTCAGTAAAGACTGTTTTACAGTGTCTCTGTCATTGCTTCATTTCTCCACTTTCTCTTCTGTGTTCACAGAGTCGGCATGTTGGCACGGTTTTCTGCCTAGGAATTCTAGAAGGGATTTTTAAAATTAAGCATAAGAAAACATGAAATGTTGATCCTGAAACTGCGAACTACAATTTCCCGTGTCTCTTTTGTGTTTGTCTCTTCTTCTCCCTGTGTTTTCTCTCCATCCCATGGTTTTCTTTTCTCCTGATTATTCCTAAAGCTGCCTGACCCTCTGTTAATTGGTTTCCTTGAAGTTAGTCTATCAAAATATAGTTGAATTCAGAGAACTGTATGTTTTGTTTCAGTTTGATTGAATTGTTTTCTCTTTCACGAGTTGTTTTTGCTTTGTGGCGATTTAGCTGAGTGAGGAGTGAGCTCATTCCAGACCTTTCTTGGCAGGTAAACTGACCTGACCTGCCTTCCACTCACCAGCTGGGAGCAGACTCTCTGCGCCCCAGCTCCCGCCCAGGCTGGGGGTGGGAACTGGGGAATAAACAACCGGTTATTTTGAAAATGATGCATAACTGTTTGCCTGCTGAATTCAAAAGGTTGTTAAAAAAAAATCAAACAGGCCAAGTAAATTCAACTTTTGGTGCCTTTGTCTCAAAGAATTTATTTGTGTAGACAAGGCTACTTAGTGCTGTGTGAGAAGAGTGGCTGTTAAAGGGCGCATTTATTTTTTTACTTGTCTGAGCAGCGGTTTAATATAATATCCATATAAAAATATGTCATTTTTGGTTTTCTTTCCCTCCAAAATGCTGTTAAATTCTTCTTTCATAATGAGCTACAGTCATTCTTTTTTTTTAAATCGGAGCTTTCCCTAGGTATAGTTAACATACATTAAGCTACGTACATTTAAAATGTGTAATTTTATATGTTTTGACATATGTATTCTGTGTCAGTCCTGAAATTGCAAACAATTCTGGTTTATCCTTACTTAAAATTGACTATGCCTACTGCAGTGAGACAAGGCTCTATTTATTTATATAAACTAAATTTTATATAGAAACTAGAATTAGAAACGAACAGATTAGAGATGATGTAAAAAGATACTTTGATTTTACAGATGAGGAAATTGACAATCAAAGAAGTAAAGCCTCTTATTCAAGGTCAAAGATTATTTGTGATACAGCCCAGGCAGGTCTTCTGGTTTTTAACTCTGTGGCGGTGATATATACCTGTCTGTCACTCTCACACTTGAGGGTAGGGAAAAAATATATATATATATATTTATATATGTATATTTGTTTATGTATATGACAATATATTATTTCTATATATAGACTATTCCTATATTTGGAATATTTATATATAAAAATTTTCTCAATTTTATGTTAAAGGGTAATTGGAAAGCAAATTTTCTTACTGAATTTACTAAGAAGTAAATAAAAGAGGAGCCTTAAATCCCTCTTCAGCCTGTGTGTGTGAGCGTGTGCGTTTAGAAGGATATGTTCCAAGAAGCAAGGTCATGAGACACCCACACAGATATTGGCAGGTGCATAAAGAAAGATTTATCAGGTAGCACTGCTTGATTTTTTTTTTTTTTTTTTTTTTTTTTTTGCTATTTAATAAACTTGTGCTGACCGAGTTAAAAAAACAAAATTCTCCATGAAGCAAACCAACATGTGAAACACGACATGTGGACCCAGTGTCCCTACTCCTCCTTTTCATTCGTGGTCTGAGATGTTACTGGAGTCTTTGCCAGGTTTTAATATTGACCCTGTGCCTGAGATATCGTCTGAAATTTTAAAAATCAAAACTGGGCTTGTCCATGTTTAAACTATAAAGTAAGTCTTATTAAAAAAAAAGCATAAAAAAGAGGAAGTAAAGGCAGGCATGTTAAATATCTCCTTTCTGGCTAAAAAATGAGCTGCTATGTCTGAATGTCAGAAATCCATGCAACTGAAAAAGCATCATGGGTATCTTTATGTGAAAAATTTCCATCTCTGACATCAATCCAGTGGTTGTGAAGTCAGAGGATCAATATTTTTGAGTGTTGTAAATGAATTCCTCTCTATATTGTGTTTTGCAGCACACAAAATAATTTCTCTGTCTTTTTAATTTTTAGCTTAAATCTTTATAATAATTCCTTATAGCTAACATTGATAGGGCATCAAAGACCTAAAGATTCAAGAAACCACTGTGAATCCTAAGATATATTAAAGCTAGGAAATGTTGATTCAAAGTAGTTTGGAAATTGTTTGAGGTAAGAAACATTTGCAGTGACATATGCAAAATATCTTTTATAATGCAACTGGAGTATGGGATTAGCTCAAACTTCTCTATTCTTCCTGATGTATCATTTTGTGACTTCCCTGAATGCAGGGACCTTGTCTTTCTTCTTTACTGTTGGATCCACCTGCACCTAGTACTTTGCCTGACCTGGGTCCTCAATGCCTTTAGTTAAATGAACTAATAGATTAAATAGTTTCCAGGCCATTCTTAACCCAATGATGACTTATTTGGGAGACTAATCACTAGGGAAAATTACCTTCTGACTCAGTCTGGCCAGTGTTGTGTTTTCCCTCTTGCCTATTATGTAAATATCAATTGAACACTTTCTACAGTCATGGAATGTTCTAGATACTTACGTACAACCATGAACAAGACAGATGAGATCCCTGCCGTCTTAGAGCTAGCATTCTACTGATGAAAGATGAGAAACACATTTACAAATAATTCAAGACAGCGCTATATAAAATTAAGTTAGAATAGTGAGATGGAGAGATGGATGGGGAGTGTGAGTCAGGAGGGTGGTCAGGGACAGCCTGCCTTAAGAGGTCACAGTTGAGTTGACACCAGCCTGATGAGAAGAGGACAGTCATGTGAAGCCCTGCGGGGACTGGACTGCAGGCAGAGGGAACAGCAAGTGCAAAGGCCTGAGGTGAGAACAAGGTGGAAGTATTCAAGGAGCAAAGACAAAGTCCATGTAGCTGGAGTGGAATGAGGGATGGGATCCCATAGGAAGTGAGGCTGGAGAGGATGGGAAAGGGCCAGACCATGGTGGACCTTGGGAATCTGCTGCCTGATTGCTTTTATTAGCTTTAAATGAGGTTTCATCCATTAATTAACAGAGTTCCTGATTTTTTTTAATATAGGATTTTAAGTAAAAGAACAAACAAAAATCTATTATTTCTGATGCTTCTTGAGGAATTATGTTATTATGATTAGACCTAAGGAAATTTTTACAATAATGCATCATGTAACTTGGTGGGGTACTTAGAACTTCCCTCAATGAGAAACTATTTGGTTTATAACAAGGGCTGGCAAACTTTTTTTTAAAGGGTCAGAGGGTACATATTTTAGAGTTTGATGTCCAAGAGGCAAAATCCAGGGTATTATGTAGGTTCTTACATACGTGTGTGTGTGTGTGTGTGTGTTTATGTGTGGGTGTATGTGTGGGTGTATATGTTGTAATTACAGATAACATGAAGTTTACCATTTTAACCACTTTTGAGTGTATAATTCTTTACACAACTATTTATAATGTAACCATTTAAAGGTAAAGCATTCTTAGCTCATGGGCCACATGAAAACAAGCAGTGGGTCAGAGTTAGCTGTGGGTCCTCATTTGCCAACATCAAGTTTATAAAAACAAAAGAAATGTTCTTTTTAGCAGAATAATTGATACCAGCACAAAAGAGTATGATGTATTCTGAATCCGAATAACTTTTCACTGAAGCTATAATATGGAAAAAAGTTAGCTGATCTTTTTTTTTTAATTGAACACAGATCTTACTGGTTTTGTATGTACCAGTTTAAGAAATATTGTTTGATGAAATTAACAACATAGATATTGACAAATAGAGTTGATATGTGTGATGGTTAAATTTTATATATCACTCATGCAGATGTTGCTCTGGTAGTATTTTGCAGATATGATGAACATCTGCAATCAGAGGGACTAATAATGTGGGTGGGTCGCATGCAATCATGTTGAAGGCCATAGAGAAAAAAACAAATTTCCTGGACAAGAAGGAATTCTACTTTAAGATGGTGACATTAAGAAATCCTGCCTGAGTTTCCAGCTTGCCAGCTTGCCCTACAGATTCAGAGTTCAGATTTGCTGTCCCCACCATTGTGAGCCAATTCCTTAAAATAAGTCACATATATGAATAAATCATATTATATATAATAAATCATATATATTTTATATATATATTCCATTTGTTTCTTTGCAGAACCCTGGCTGATACAATGCCCTTGGTGTTTTTTTGAGCCTGAAAAGATTAAAAGTGGCTTTTTGGAATAAGATTCTACTATTCACTTTTTAGTTTCCAGGCTTTAAGCCTTATCATCAAAAAACGACATAGACTTGGTCCATAGGATGTAAAAGTCTTTAGGACTGAATTTAGAAAGCAGTCAAGAATTTTGAGAGTGACAACCCTAGGATTATTTTTTTTCCAGATTTTACATAGCACCTCTCTTGGAAAAAGCCCTCTAGTCTATAAATAGAATGTACAATTGTTCAGCAATTGGCTTCACTCTAAACGCAAGTCTCTATTTGCATGTTTCCTCCCTTGGCCTTGTAAATAATCCAAATAAATCCTCTAAGTATAGTTTATGGGAGTTCCTACTCTCAGTTAGTAATGGGATGCCATAAAGTGGCTGTGTCTGCTACAGAGAGAACTCTTCTCTCCTCATTAACTCATGGCTTCAGAGAACTCAGTGCCTAAGGGAACCCTCGTCTTGTATCAGGGTTTCAGACTGTGTGATTTTTTTTCCCCAAGAATTGAATGATTGTGCTATTGGGGAAATAGCATATCTGTGACAGATAACTTCTTTATTGGGGAAGATGAGTAACGGTGACTGCAGCACTGATATCATACTTAAAAACCTAAGGGAGAAGAAAGGCGATAGTGGGTATCGCCCAACACCTGTCCATAAAGCTGATGATTCATCAGACCCAGACAAATTTGTGAGACTAATACATTCATTGTGTCATGGCCGCCAAATCCTCCCCAGTTTAATAGCTGCTGCAGACCCATGGTGCTGTAGGAGCCTCTGAATTAAGATGATTCAGTAGGTTCCAATTCATCCTAAATAAGTGGCTGTCTAGATAAATGAAGTTCATCAAATTGCAATGAATACCATATAACAACCTTGCTGGGATTGCATGCCCCTGGGACACGGACCGTGTCTAACTGTGTGCTCTGCAGCATCTCCGGTGCCAACGTTTTGCAGTCTGTGTTCTATAATAACAATATGACAGTGTGTTTGCCCTGAGTCATTTTATTTTTTATCAGCAAACTTAATGCTTTAACTACATCAGTTAAGCCACTTAAATTCAACCAGTTAATGAAATGCCCTTACGGAATGCAGCCTTCGAATCATTTTTTAAAAGCAGCCACGAAACAAAACAAAACGAAATCAGTATAAATTACATCTCATTCAATTTATTTTTTAAAAGAAGACAACTCGGAGTCAGGTTTTATTGTAATTAATGATCTATATTAATGAGGTTGCCTCAGCCATGCAGGGTTCTCTTTGTTTAGTAACTTTTTTCTACAACACACTGGGGGACCCCAGGCCAGTGACATGGTGACACAAGAGGAGCTGAACTGTTGGAAAGTGACCCTCGGTGCTCACTGTGGGATGCTTGGACACTGAGCTGGTGACCCTAGCTTCCCCTCCCCCAAGATTTTCTCCAGGTGAGCGTGACTTCACCCAAGTTCACATTTCATGGCTACATCGTCCTTCCTTCCAGTAGGGGGACTGCAAATTCTTATGGTGCTAGAGACTCCAAGGGCAGAAGATGCTTATAAATAGTTGAGACCTACATCCAGACCTTCTAGTGCCAAGAAGCCTGTGCATTTTCCATAGATAGGATTGCTTTCTCAAACTTGCTTATAAAAATAGGGAATCAGAAGTGGGACATGGTCCCTTCCTTGGAATGCAGACCCACAGTGTATGCAGACTCACGTCCTGGTCCTAGCCTAACCCAGAATTTTCACCTTGTTTCAATTTCTTTCTCAATACTTCCTTTTCATGTTGCTCAACACGATGGAGGGTATGGTATGACTCATGATTAGATGAAGAAATAAAACCTGGAACTACTGAGATCCTTAAGTTCTGAGAATTACTCATCAAATGATCACTTCCCACACTGCAAATAGCAACCAGACGAGTTCAGTGGTCTTCATATAATCATTTGATTTTGCTGTTATATGAAGTTAGTAGAATCTTATATCTGATGTCCCAAGGTATTTGTGGGTAGAAAGAATAAGGGATTCTTTCAATCTATTTTTCTCCATTAAACAAGATATTGTTTACAAACATTTTATGCATGTCTGAACCTGATGTTTTTAAAAAATAATAGCACCTCTTCCTTTCTTCTGTTTCTAGAGACCATGCCTAGTCTTTAAGAGAGTTGTAG
The DNA here is from genome assembly GCF_009834535.1 of Camelus ferus. Classification (NCBI taxonomy): domain Eukaryota; kingdom Metazoa; phylum Chordata; class Mammalia; order Artiodactyla; family Camelidae; genus Camelus; species Camelus ferus. The sequence continues at coordinate 16,610,981 of NC_045697.1, read as the reverse complement.
TAATGCAAGAAACTTAGAACCTTGTGTGTGCTCTACAAAGGACATTTGTTTCTACAAATCACTGTCTGAAAGAGATTGTCCCCATAGTAGGACTCAGTGTCCGGCCACTGAGTAGTTTTTATCTTCAATTCATGGTCCCAAGGCATCCATCCTCTAATATTCAGTAAGATCAGGATTTTGTTGACCAGTTCTCTCTTTTGCTTAGGATCAGCCTGGCCTGATATTGCTGATCCACTATCTGGTGGCTATATGTATGTTGTTGTTGTTGTTGTTTTTTCCTAATTCTTACAACCCTTAGCATCTACAGAGTAAGACACAGAACAGGAAATTCTCTGGCAAGGACTTTCTTTGAGTAGCAAGAGCAGGAAGGACTCAGTTCTGGCTTGTTTCTCTAAGGCTAAAAGGACCAGGATCAGCTTGTGTCTCTCATCTGGCTCAGCTCACCACTGCAGCAATAAATTGTATGCATTACCTGAAAGATAGGAGCATGAAGGGATCAGTTCTTACCACGTTCAAGTGCTATTCTCAGGAAATGGAACCTCCGTCTCTTCTTTAGGGATAGCTAATATTGTGCTTCTAAGCTCTTTCTTATAGCAGACAAATAAGTTATGGCTCTCTTCTCCTATGCATGCAACCAAGACAAGTTATTAAGTGGATGGACAGTGATTATCAGCACTGATGCTCAAAAATCATCTACTCTGCCTTACTTCTCCCACTCCAGGTGGCAATCAGGCAAGGTTGGATGCCTTCAGCTAATCATCCCATCCTTGGTTACACAAAGTCAATGGAATATAAGGAGACATGAAGCAAATGTGCTAATACGAATCTTTAGACAGTGGCTGACTGGCATGAAAGAGTTATACCCAAGGTCAGGTAGGAAAAGGCAACATTTTGACCATGCAATAATCTCTAAGGAACCAGCAGGAAACACAAGAAAGAACAAAATCAGATGAAATTAAAAAAAAAAAGTATGCATGAGTAAATGGGAAAACCTTTTTAGGAATTATTTGGTAAAATATTCTTAAGCCAAAGAGGACAAAACTATCAATTACTAGTAGAGCAAGGAATCATCTAAGATACTTAGAAAGCCCCTCAAGTTATTCACAACATACTCTCGCTTCCTGTACTTCTTGTTTACCTAGCTTTGTGAACTAAGAATTCAGGGCAGAAACAGAAAAAGCAGCAGGAAAAGAAACACAGATTGTGTTGCTGAGCTCACGTGTTAAGAATAGATCTGCAAGAGATTGCTGTCTGAGAGGTTGAGAATCTTCTACTATATGCATTAGCACTGAAACCTTGTAGAGACTGGGATGGAACACACACACACACACAGAGCACACATAGAAAGAAGTAAGACATAGAGTCCAAAGCGGGTGGCCTAAAATGAGGCAGTTGTCAAAAAAAGGCAGAGACACCACCATGCACATTTCTAGTTAAGGGACTTTCTTATGCCTAGAAGGTGTTAGAAATGGAGGTGGGCCAATGCTTTGTCCTGATTTTGTACTCATTCAGTGCAAACTTCTAGACCTAGCAGGGAAGATGGTATAGCAAAGGAATTAAGACATAGGCTTATGAATCAAATTGTCTGGGTCTGCATCCTGGCTGCATGGCTTATTAGCTTTATCAGTCAGCTCTTGCCACAATAATGCTGAGTAACAAATCATGTCTAAACTCTGAAGGACACAAAAACTTGAATCTTCTACTTACTAAGGTGTCTGTGAAACAGCTAGGGCTTAGCGCATCTAGTCTGGGCTCATCTGGTCTTGGCATTAGAACATTAGTTTAGTTCAAGCAATACTCAATTTATTTTTAATTTTTCTGAAACTGACAGGCTACTTGGGCAATTTTCCTGTTAATAGTGAAGACAGAAGTGCAAACTGAAATTCCAATCTCATGTAATCATATTTTACATTTTGTTTATGTCATATCCAGTCTTTCCCCATTGACTAACTGAAACAAATCACAAGACTAGGTCTTAGGTCAGTGGGCAATATATTCAACCCTCCATGAGACCAAATCAAGTAACATGGCCAGATTCAATACCAGAGGTGCAGAAATGCACAATCCTCCAATGGGATGGCTAGATGGTTTGCGGAGGAGTGAAGTTTTGAGGAACAGTAATCTAATCTACCATACTGGCTCTGTGGCCTTCAGCATTTTGCTTAAACTCTGTTATTTTACTCATCTGACGGGGCAATAAAAGTGCTCAGCACAAGTGGATATGATAATTAAATTGTATAATATATTTAAAGTGTTTAGGAAATTTCATAGTCCATAGTAATCATTCAATAAATATTAGCCCCTATCTATCTATCTATCTATCTATCTATCTATCTATCTATCTATCTATCTATCATCTGTCTACCATCATTATCTTTCATAGATTTTACTGTGTCACCTCCTTGTTAGACCCACTTGGTAATTAATGTTTGAGTGTTATAATACTCAATGTTCCTAATTGTAAGCAACAGAAATGTTGGATTGAATTAGAAGAGGCATTTAATAAAATAAATATTGCAAAATAAAACTCAGGAAATGGTCAGGATAGCAGCAGGAAATTTCACTTTGAGACCATGCATTACTCACAAGGACATAGCTGTCACTAGCATTGAACCCTGAATGCCATGTCTGACCCTGGATGCGTGAAGCTGAATGTTCCTTCCCCCTTACAGTCTCTACTTGAATAAACTCCCCTATGTTGCGTATTTTAGTTTTACTGCTTCCTGGTAAACGTCCTTAGCAAGTACCACCTATGGACTGAGCATAGGTCACACATCCATGAAAATGGCTTGGGAAAGTGATACTTGACTTTTGCTTTTTATCATTTCTTTGCAGTTAAGTTGTCTCCTTTCAAGAGCTGTTTCACAGGGAGCTCTTCAAACATTGAGAAGTGTTTCACATATGAGGCAGACCAAAATATCAAAGGTCATTCCCACTGTGGTCTCCAGATCTCAATGTTGGATTTTGTCTCTGAATTATGACTTCTGGAAAGTTTACAAAAGGATGCCAGTATTTCCTTTTGAGTGTTGAATGGTCCCAATGTGAAATTGCCTCCCTTTTGTTTTGTAGCTTTGTGTTTCTCTCCTTAGTATTCATGCCAATTGTGGGTGATTTTCAGTTTTTCCCTATTTTTTAAAGTGGTTTATCTTACTGAGTTCAAACAACTAATATGGTATCAGGCTTCTGAGTTTCAATTTTAAGCTTTTAGCTCTACTTAGGGTGTATCAAGGCATATATGTATGAGTCAGTAAGACTTGGAACATATGTTGGCCATGTTGAACCTCTCAGGCATTACTATAGGGAGGTGGCTAAACTGATGGACATCTAACTGACAATGTCCATATTATTCTTAGTTGGCCATGTAACAGTGATCTCATGGGTCTATTTCCCTACAGCTGTAAGTTGGCTTGAATCATCTGGACCAGTACCCCTTCTCTGGAAAAGTGGGAAATGTCTAATATCAGGTTGACTTTTAGCTCTTCAATTTGCTAACTATGCGACCTTAGGAAAGTTAGCTTACTTTCCTGAGCTTCAGTTTTTGTTTCCCAGGAATATAATAATTCTTACCTTGGAAGGGTCTTGCAAGCATATAAACATTGGGCCAATTTTTTTTATCTTCAGGTTAGAGCTACAATTGAAATGAGATGGTCTCAGGTACAGATTACTAGTTCTCTGTGCTCCCTGGTATCTGGGAAGACTTTCGAGCCCCTTGCAGTTGGATGGGGTCATGTCATAGTTTGGGCCAATTGGTTAGTAGTAAAAGTGATGTGGTCTTTTCCACGGAGGGAACTAGAGAGGAGCTGTATGTTCTTTATGGCCATTCTTCCTCTGCCACCGAGGCCGTGAAGCCTCATGCTTCAGATAATGCCAATAAAAGATGACAGAGTTCTTCATCCACCTCAGCAATTGTGTGAAATACAGGTTGCCTGACTAACCCACTTTGGACACATAATATGAGCAAGAAATATATATTTGTTGTGTCAAGCCATGAGTATTAATTTTTTGATTTACCAGCATATTACCTACCTTATCCTGACTAATAACATTAGGCAGACAAGAACTCACCCAAAAGACGACTTCGAGTCACTATCTGAATGATGTGAGGGAGCAAACAGATTTTTCCTCTTCACATGTCAGCTTAAAAATGATTCTTCTTCCATATTTGCTTAATGCTGCAAGATCTTAAATCTCCACAGATAGATGGGCTCACTTTGCTTTACACATCTTTGAAAATTGAATAAACAAATGTATAAATGAATGAATTAATCACACAAAAAATTGTTAGGATACAAAAAATGGCAAGCATTACTGTTGTGTTTAACATTTTATCTCCTTTTTATGCCTCTTATTTTTTTAACTTTATTCTTCAAATAAAAATGATAATAGATGTTTAGGTAGGCTCTTTTAATTGACAGTGTTATTAATTACAAGACACATTTTTACATAGGGAAATAGGAGTTATATTGGAACTAAGGGGCTGCTAAATATGTCAGTTTTATAGCAGCTGAGACATAGTTGATAATAGCTAATAATGCCTAATATTTACTTATCAGAAAATAACTATATGCTAGTAGTGTACTAAGCCTTCACATGCCTTCACTTATTTATTTTGCATTATAGCTCTAATAGTGGGTCCCACTGTATCCCCATTTTACAGATGAAGAAGCAAGACAATAAAGAGGTTGAGTAACTTGCTTAAATCCCCACAGCTGGCAAGTGACAGAGACAAGACTTGAGCCTAGCTCTTCCGGCTCCAGAGCTGTATCATTAACAATTCCACCATCCAGTCTCCTCCGGGACCTTCCTGTCTCTAGATGATCTACTGGAAGTCGCCCGGTCCCGAGTAGACAGGTTCATTGATCTGACTTATGCTTTGCCATTTATGTAACCTAGCTCCTCTTCATGTGTCTGCTTCTCTCTAGGTCTGTTGTCTCCCTCACAGTAAACTCACTGATTCTGCCTGTCTATGTACCTATCTGAACTTCACCAGTTTGCTTACTCTCTCCTTTGTCATAACCTCAGTGACGATTCATGCCTTTGTCCTAACATCATGGCTTCTCTCTGTAAATCCTTTCAGTTTCAAGCCTTGCTACTAACACTCTGATTTTTTTATAATTCAAACAAGAGTCCATCAGACTCTTAGATGTGGTTCATATTTAGGCATCTGTCAGGTTATAATTTCTTGGCCACCTCATAGGTCACCTGTGTTGGGCTTGGCTACAAATGGTATAATCATCTGTGGTCCGGGTAGAACCAATCATCCTTACGGCAAAACCAACCTTGCCTAGGGGTTCTCAGAGTTAAGTGCTAGACTGTAGCTGTTTACTTAGAGAAGGTTATGGGCACAGCAGGAGTCCCAAGTAAAAGCTGTACCATTACTGTCTGTGGTGAACTGGGCATCACACATGACACTTAGACACATTGGGTAACGTGGTTTTGATGCTTCAAGGTGGACATTATCACCATTTCCATTCTTCAGGCAGATGCTCAGTCTCTGAACTTGTGCAACAGTCCATGGCTAGGAAATAGAGCAAGTATTCAGACTCCCTCAGTATTTTTACTAAACCACAAGTTTCCTTGGCACGTGTTTATTTTGTTTAAAACTCTCTGCTCCATTTCTACCTGAAATAAATAGAAAACTTGAAAGTCACCACTACTGTCAATATTAGAGACATGTCAAAGGCTGTCACTTAGCCAGAAAGCTGCTTTGGAGTAACTGTGTAATATTATACAACATGACAAGTTCTCATCCACAGTGGCAACATTAAAGCCAGGAGCATGTGGCTTGTGCAAAACCCCAAAGCCATTAGCTGAAATCCCAGGACCAGAAGGCTGAAGAATTCCCCACCCAACCCAGCACAGTCTCAGCCCTGGAGAGCAGAGGCCACTCCGCACGCGTAGGTTATTTTCGTTCACGGAGAAATGTGTGCCGACAGTCGCTTTCCGTTCTCGAGCTGGCTGGGCACGTTATCTTCTCAGTGTGGATTGGATGAGGGAAGTGAGAAGCAAACAGCAAATTCTTGGCAGCCAAAGACAGGCAGGCAACAGAGAGGAAGGGAGAAAAGCTGTCAGGGCACTGTGGAGGAGTCAACTGACTCTTGTGATGTTTTTGTCATTTTTCTTCAGTCGTCAGCTGGCTGATTGTACGCTTGATATTTTCTTAATAAACTAAGGGTGAGAGGGAATTGTAAAAACCAAGAGACTAGGAGAGGTCATCTACCTTTATCCAGACTGTCACTGCCACAGACAGGTTTTCAGCAGTTAAGATACTTCCAGGAACAGGAAAGTCCAAGTTATAGGAAAACCCATTTAAAGATTATAGATGATTTTAAAAATTCATAATTCTCTATAACTCTATGACCTCAAGTTAGAGTAGACTTAAAGTGAAGTTTGGTACATTTGCTTCTCCATGTTTGTTTTCTGTAGTGTTGGCTTAATCTAAAAGTTAATTTTCTTTCTGTTCACAATTTGGTGACCAATGGTGTCCAGGCTGCATTTCCTAGTTCTGGAAGACAGAGTACCACAGATCATCCTTGACTTACGGTGGGGTTATGTCCCCATATCATAAATTGAAAATGCATTTAATACAACTAACTTAGCAAGCATGGTATCTTAGCCTACCTACCTTAAATGTGCTTACATTATCTTCCAGTTGAGCAAAATTGTGTAGCACAAAGCCCATTTCATAATAAAGTGTGCAATATCTCATGTAATTTATTGAATGCTGTACTAGATGTGGAAAATAGAATGGTTGTCTGGGTACAGAATGGTTGTAAGTATATTGGTTGGTGGTTCCCGTGGTCACATGGCTAACTGGGAGCTGCAACTGCCCAGCATCATGAGAGAGGATTGTACCACACATCACAAGGTGGGGAAAAGATCAAAACCCAAAACTCAAAATTCTCCAGGTTCCTATTGAATGTATATCACTTCCACACCATCTCAAGTCAAAAAATTATAAGCCAAACCATTGTAAGTCAGAACAATATATTCTCAACCATTTCTCCCCAAAAAGCAGAGGTGATTCTCTTCCAAAAGCCCAGTGCAGATAGTTGCTGGCCCCATTTACTTCACTTGACTCACATGCCTCGTCCCAGTCCAATGGCTGTGGCCAAGTGAATGGGTCTTGCTGTTTAGCTGAAGTTAATTAAAAGTCACCCTTGGAGCTGAGGATGAAGTCATCTCACGCAAACCGCAGGCTCAGATTTGGGGAAGGGTAGTTTTCCAGAAATCCTACATATGAGGAGGGGAAGAAATATGTTCAGAGTAGCAACCACTGATCCCATACGGCATTTTTTGGTTCTCAGCTGGGCTATTGCAAGTCTCCGCACTGGGCTTCTTGCTTCTAGTCTTGTCCCCGTTGGTCCGTCTGTGAAACTGCTCCTGATGGCAACCAAGAGGAATTTAGGCAGCTCACCTGGCATACAACATTCTTTATAAACTCTTTCCTGTCTACCTTCTTGTTTCTTTTCTATCCCCTCTCAACAATGAACTGAGTGAAGCACCCTAAACAGTTTTCCACCCTTCTCCATCTGACTGACTCTTCCTCATTCTCCAGTGCCATTTCCCTCTGGAGGCCTTGCATGACCTGACTATCTTAAGCCTACTTTGTTTCACCCACTCTATGCTTTCATGGCCGTCTGGGTTTAACATTCTACTGTATTGATTTGCATATTTTTTTTTTCCCCTCTCAAGAATGTGAGCTCTCTAAAGGAAAGGTCTCCAGCTCTGTATCCTTAGATCCTAGGACTCTATACTGTATAATGTAGGCATTCAGTCATTTAATGCATGTGTACTGAGTGATTACAATTTGCTAGAGAGCTCTTCTAGGTGGCGTGGGCACAGTGTGAGCAGAAAACAAATTCAAGCCCTGGTCTATGCTGTCTTACAGCCTATATATTAAAAGAATCCATAACAAATAAATAAGAAAATGTGAGAAGGAGTGTGAGGCATCTTCCAGCATCCAAGGAGGTATATTGAAAAGAACATAAAACTGAATCCTCTCTAATGGGACCTTGTTCTCTGTCTCTCTCTGAACTGCATTTTCATCACCTATAACATAAGGAGCCCTCCGATGCTTAACCTTAAAGAGAAATTAATTGTAGTTTTTGCTACATTCTACCCAATTTTTCTTCTTCTTGAAAAACAGAGAAGGGAGGGAGTGGCTTCCATCCTGGGCCGCTCCTGGGAATACCAAGCAGGAGCAGCCGCAACCAGGCCAAGTCCTTGTGAATGTCCCGCTGCCATTTCTTTACAGCAAGTACGTGTTCAACAGTGGACAGCCCTTCCCTAGGGCACTGGTGGAGTCAGAAAGCATATTTAATACCAACTACTGATGCCAAGGCTGAAAAAAAAAAAGAATATTACATTAAGTGGAAATTTAGTGAATTTAGTACCAATCTAAATTTCACCTCACTCTTCTGCCAATGCTTTATTTCAACTCACTGCCAAATAAACTTGCACCTAATTTTTAGCTAATATTTAATGTTGGAAAGCTCTATGCACAATTTGTGCTAGTATCACTGAAACATTAAGGTAATTAATTAAAAACTAGTTTATAATTAAGAAAACAAATGAACAAAGGACACTTTTGTGATGCAGTAGCCTGAAATTATTGTCATCCACCCCCGCCCCCCCCTTTTTGCTCACTTGCTAATATTCAGAATTCAATAATCTGCCCTGGGTATTCCAGTCATTAGTATGAATTAGCAACACTCCACTGTAATTCACTGTAATTCACCAGAGACAGAGTTTTGATAAATGGAGAAGGGGTTTTAATGGAGATCAGTGTGGTGAAGCCAAATGACAGGAAAGACTGGGTCCCTCTGGTAACCAGGCTTTCCTTTGGTTTCCCTAGCCTGCACTCCCTGCCATCTTGTAAAATAAGAAGATAAAATAAATGAAATCCTTCAAGAAAAAACTAAATCTGAGCCTAGGTTTTAATAAACTTAACATTAATAAAGAGTTTGCATGATTAGAGTAAGGACTTCTAATCAATCCAGACAGATAAGATCACAGTCATAATTGCATTGGCTGTTATTATTTCCTTTTCATTTACTTGTACCAAATGGAAAATAAAGTCTTGAGATGTCTACAAATGGAAATGAAAATAATGGTTTTCAGTGATAATTTGATAGGAAGTAATTGGCCACCTGAAGAGAAAAACCCTTATCGTGGAAATAATTACAAATAATTGGTTACTACAAGATTGGACTACATTTGATACACTCAGTACAATAAATACTCTTAACTAAAGATGCTAACATGGAAGTTTGAGAGGTGTAAGCAACCACAAAAATTGGAGACAATAAAACAGTCTGTAGAATGTGTAGCCAGTATGATTTGATTGGCCAACAAATTTATTTTTGAAATATATTTTAACCAGCTGTCAATACTTAGAGACATTTCACAACACAAATTGGGATTAAAAATTTTTCTTTTGAAAAAAGAAGAAAGGAAATATCAGACAACACCACGTTCTTATTGGCACGATGACAGCAATCCTGAGGAACTGGAACAGAACCCACAGGCTCAAAGGACCCACTGCACACGGACAACAACCCACCCCTTGAAGGTGTTTGCATTTGTGACTCCAGCTCCAGTAACTTCCTGTGTTTGTATAAAACTTCAGCATTTGATAGTAAATTAATGCATCTTAACTTACTTTACATAATAAATATAATTTATGCAAAAATGAACTGAGGCTTTGTTTAAGTGTCTCCCCTCAAGGAGGCAAGTCAGAATCTGAAGAAGCCAGGATAAGAATCCAGGTCTTTAGACCCTTGATCTCCTAACCTTTCAGCTGAGCTCTGCGAAGTCTTGTCAGCGATCAGTTGTGAAACTCTTCAGTGGAGTAATGTGTGCACTCAGGTGAAGGAAACATCCTTTTTTTGGAGCTTAAAGTTCCCACATGTGGCCTCTTAGATGAAATGATTCGTTTTATGTGAGAAATACTAAGTGGCCAAGAAACAAGATAGGGTTCCAAACTCTGACTCATAAAGAAATTTCTAGAAAGTTTCTTGGGGTCATTTGTTTAGTTAGGAAAATAATCAATATCAAACTCTCACCTCTAAACAGCACCGATCAGGTTTTTCTGCTGGTAGGGTATACATCTTCTTCTCACTAGTTACTTTCTTTCTCCAACTTAACAACATTTCACTTTGAGCTGTTTTCCAGGGAGATCAGAACCTTGGACAAGTTGAGTAGACCATAAGTGGATCCTCCTGTAAAAAAAGAGATGTAAAACATGATCTACATAGTATTTCGGAATCCTCAGAAACTTCTGAGCGTATTCTCAGCAGCTATTATTGAATAGAAGGAAAATTTGTGTTGAGCGATTTTCTTGTAGGTGAGCCTCTTGGAATTTTTTCGGCGTCTAGTGTTATCACTTTGGCAGGGATTACTTGGCATTAGCTGGGCTGTTACTCAATAGACTCTTTTTCCTGATTTAACTTCATTTCAGAAATAACATCTCAACAATTTCTCTATCCTTTTATTCATTTTAAGGCCATGCTGGATGAGGACCTCCATAACAAAATTATTAATAAATAATTTTAAGAGACTACAGGTAAATGACCAATTCAAAAAAAAAAAATTCAACCTTACTAGACAGAAGTATAAATTTAAAATATGTACTTTAAATAACAGTGATATATCATTAACTGTCTTTTAAATAGTCAAAGAATTATAAAATTATCATACCCATTATGCCTAAAAGTTCTGGGAAACTGGTATAAGGACACAGTACCAGGTATGTTATACATTGAAAATGGGGAAATAGTTTAAATTAGGATGTAATTAAGTGATTTGGAATTCATCATTTGGAAATAATTAAGGGTAAACACAAATATTTATTTATAAAGGTGACAATAATCACATTTTATTATATAATTAAAATACTAATAACACTAATAATAAATTTGAAGCTAATTAAATCCCTAAGTGTAGTGTATCAGATCAATTCTCTAACATCCATACACATAAATTGCCATGCAGCCAATGATTCTGTAGGAGAATATTTAATGGTATAAAAATATATCTCCAGTGTAAGTAAAAAAAAAAAGTTTCTGAAAAGTATCTACACATAAACACCTCAATGTTACAAATGTATGGAACAATACATGGTAAAATGTCAATCATGTCCAGAGGGTGGCAGAAATATGACTTTTTTGTGCTTATTGATATTTTCAAAATTTATTTCAAAGAGCATATATAACTTTTGCAATTGATGAAAATAGCACTGAACATTTAAAAACTAGCTGAATATTATTATTTCTTGACAAATTCAGTAAGTTTCATATAAATGACACAATCCTACATTCTGTTGATTCGCAAGTACCAGGGATGATTCAAAACGAAGCTTCTATTGCGTCTCGGACCACTGCAGTGGGTTCCTAGTTGGCCATGTCATTCCACAGCTGGAAACGCTTCCATGGCTTTCCAGTGCATTCAGAATAAAACCCAAATTGTGCACATGGACTGGTCCCTTGTCTGACTCTTTCGTCTTATCTCATACCACTCTCCCTCCAATCACAACCACAGTTTCTCCAACAAACTAAAAATCTTTCTGCCTTTGGGACATCGCACCTGCTGCTCCTTCTGCCTGGAATGTTCTCCCGTTTCTCTCCCTTCTCTAAGCTTTTTGCATGACTAGCTCTTTCTCACTTTCCATGTCTCAGCTCAACTGTCACTTTCCGAATAAGGAGAAGCCATCTCCTGACACAAACCTTCTGTGGCATCAACCTGTTTTCTAGTCTTTCGCTATCTTCTCACTACTTCAATGTTTCTTGCTTAGTTATTGTTTCACTGTTATTAAATACTGCCTACTTCTATAATATGAGTTTCTTTTCCTCAAAATGCAAGCAAAGACATGCCTGGTTTGTTCTCTATTGTGTCCCCAAGCAAGAGAAAGGGACTTTGTATATTGAAGGTACTTAATAAAGGCAAGGAATGTGTGCTTCCCAGAGGTTTTCAGTGAAGCTACCCACACATAGCCTCAGAAAGAACGGAAACTGAAGGATGGTCCAGATGCCAGTAAGGACCTCAAGAACTGGGGTTGGGGCATCTTCCCTCTGCTTGGGAGGCAGTATTACCTGTCACGGTCCTCTTCTCAGTTCGTTTCCACTCTGTCATCCAGTCTTTATGCAGCGTAGGGCTCCCGGCTCTCTGCTTGTTCTATATATTTTCCCTTTTTCAGAGCTTCTGCTGACTCACTTCTCATAATTTTGATTGGCATCTAATACCTCACAGTTAGAGATTGCTGTAAAGCAAAATGGCCACAATAGCATTTTGATACTTATTCCCTGTAATTTCAAAATACCTGTATTAACACCAGTATTATTTCCATTTTTTTAAAGTGAAATATGATTGCTGTCAACTTCTACACCAGTCCAACCCAACATAAATATAATGCAAGCCACATATAGAATTATACATTTTCTAGGAGCTGCATTAAAAAAGTAAAAAGATTAGAAGTCTACGATTAGCAGATACAAGCTATTATATACAAAATAGATAAACAACAGGGTCCTACCGTATAGCACAGAGATCTATATTCAATAGCTTGCAATAACCTATAATGAAAAAGAATATATATGTGTATAACAGAATCACCTTGCTGTACACCAGCAATTAACACAACATTGTAAATCAACTCTACTTCAATAAAAAATAAAAAGAAATTAATGAAATTAGTATCAATATTGTATTTTATTTAAACAGATATTCCAAAATATTTTTTCAACAGATAATCAATACAAAGATAGTGAGGTATTTTGCATTCTTTCATTTGTAATAAGTTTTTGAAATCCAGCATGTCCTACCTACACTTATGGTAGATCTCAATTTAGACTAGCCACATTTCAAGTGTTCAGTAGCCATGTGCAGTTGGAAGCTATTGTATTGAGGAATATGGCTCTATATTGTATGTCAGATTCCATTCCACTTGAGAGAAGACTGAGTTATTCAGACCTTTTGGCTAGAGCATGCCCAGGGCAGATGATTTGGAAATACAGCCCCTGTTAAGAGAAATAGTAGTATTCATGGTGCTGGAGGGATGGCAGTGATGAGATCTTAAGAAATGAATTTGGTCTTATGAGGATAAAGGAACAGGAAAAAGAGGGACCTACGTGCAAGAGGAGACAATCAGGCTCTGGGTAGGCAGCTGGAACCCGGGCCTGGGGGACCCTCCCCACCTTTTCACTGTCCTCTTCTCTCCCAATCCCCTTAACTCACCTTCCAACTATTCTCCTTAAGGTACCTGCTACCACTTTCAGCCAATCCTATCAGGAGCTCTGAAAGTAACCATGAACCCAAATTGGTCCTCCTGCGATATAATCACCTTGGAAAGAAGAATTGAAAACATCAACAAAGTACCAGTAAAGAATTTTAAACAAGGGGGAAATACTGTTGGAACACTTTCAGGGGTCCACTTGGTTCCATTAATCTCTTTGTGCACCTCCTAAAGTTTTATATGATTCAGATTCCAGATTTTTAAAAAAAATCATGACATAATGATAGCTTTGAAGAAAAAGACCACCAGTGCTTTGGTACTTAAAAGTATCACGGTGCAGCCAATGTGGGCTACTAAAACTGATATTACCATTACAAACTTCAGCTACCCTGGCCTCTTTCTTGTTTCAACTCCTATTTTCATTACTTAAGGATAAATTCTCTCTGCATTTTTTTCATTCAAATTCCTTAACGAGAAAATCTTATTTGTCCCATTTTTTTGCATTTGGCCAGGTCATCCCTTGCTGGCCTATTTCTGGATGGACAATTTTTAAGCCAGGTCATTCAGTAGCTCAACCAGTTGTGACCAAGACAGGCAGTGTGGAGCTGTAGACAGGTAGGTGTAGTAAACTATATTTTCCAGCATACTTGTGCACTGGGCAAGCTGGGTGGCCAGCTAGCTAGCTGCTTGGCTTTCTTCAAGGAAGTACAGAGTAATAGGTGAGAGTGTGGGCTAGGGAATCAGTTCTTCTTGGGTTCAGTTATTGATTCTATCAAGAACCAGCTGAATGTGTATTCAGGTAACTTAACCTCTCTGTAAATCTCCCATCTATCATGGAGTTGCTAATAGTATTTACCTCTTGGTTGTTGTGAAGTTTCACTGAGATAATGAAATGGGAGTTACTTGAGTAGAGTCTGGCACATAGTAATGCCTTATAGAACTATTTTTCTTCTCTCGTTTACGCAGTGCTCATCATACTTTTGGCATACTCTGTTTTGTCTCCATCTTCACAACAGCTATGGACAATGGTATTATTATTCTCATTCCAGCTAGAGCAGCCAAGGCTAACGAGGGTTAAACAACCAGCTTAAAACTGCACAATTAGTCAGTGGCAAGGGTGGGACCTAAAATGAAGGCTGAGTGATTTCAAAAGCCAATTCTTCTGTTTTACTACAGCTATTTCTATCTCACCAGATCATACATGGTACAAGGAATGAAAGTCAAGAGTCAGCATCCTTAGGGGAATTTTATTTCAGGAATGTGTGGTGATTTTTCCAGAATGCAACCTAAGGATCTTATTTGATTTCCACGAGACCTCAGTCCTTAGCCTGTGTCCTATTCATTTACATGCTTATGTTGCCAAAATGTAAGACCTACCCCTGAGCGCCCCTGCTCTGTACCGCTGGTCCCATTGCCGTCAAGGCATCACTGATATGTTGAAAAGGTGTGTTCCAGTTTGCTTTGCAGAGAATGAACTGATGCCTCTTTGGTCCAAGATCAGGCACACTTTGAGTAACAGGACAGTAGAAACCAGTCAAAAGGACGAGGCTCTCGCCCCAGGGACTACAGTGATGGAACCGCCAGCTGCCTTCCAGCCATTCTCTGCCTGCATTGTAGTCTTGAAATGGTTTGCATGACTATACAGCTTGACCAGAAAACTCCTGGATTTGCAAAACATTTTATGTCATGCTTTGCCTTTTTAATAATAGGTGCAAGCTTTGAACTGTTCCCCCAAAGACAGACTTTGCCTTTGGAGATTTGGGGAAACACACACACACACACACACACACCTGTGTAGAAAAGCGTGAATGTATCACATTAAGGGTAAAGCCATTATAAACGTTGGTGCTATTAAATTCTGAAAATCAGGACTTGGAAAGGGGATGCCTCCTCTGCTGATTGCACTGTAACTGGTGCAGCTGTAATAGGCTCCAGACACTACTAGAATAGCAGATATCTGTGTGTGACTACAGAGGAATATATAAGAAAGAAAAAGACAGATGGTGTACTTAGGTGCACTTAAGTCTGATTGCATGAGTTGATAATGAATGCTTAAATATGGCACTCCCATAAAATCAGATACCTGTAGACAATACTGGAATAACTACAGACTTGCTAGATGGAAAAAAAATGAAGTTGTGGATTCTAATTTTTGTTTTTGTCATTATTATGATTGTCTGTTTACTTGTATGGGGATTTTCGTAACTTTCTCAGAGCCTAATCATAAAACAAAAAACACAATCAGTAGCACAGAAAACAGATTCTTAGAAATGAGAGGAAACTGAAAGATTGTTTCAGAGGTACGGCTGCACATGTCCAGATAGGCGACAAGACAAAGGTCAGACAATCCTTGGTGACAGACTGAGGATTAAAAGTCATGTCTCATATCTCCCTGCCTAGTCATCATCCCACCACAAAGGGCCATGCTTTCTCTCCAAGGAGATTATGTTAAAATATAAACCAAGCATGAATCATAAAAAAAATACAACCAACATTCTTCAGTGAGAGATAGTCTTCCACTCCAACGAACATCTTCAGTTTACGTATTTCATTGGCTCCAAAGCAGATTAAGTAACAGTTTTTTAAAAACTTAGTCAAAGCTGGATTTTATATTGGTGATTATGTACTCAATTTTCTAAAGGGACTCCATTTTTAACATCTTTCCTGCATATGCTGTCCAAACAATTCTCCAGTTAGACTATTAGAAGTCCAAAAAGTCAAAAGTCAAAAATCTTGCTTAGATCTGATGCCCAAAGATGACTGTGGTGCCAGGTGATTCTTGAAAAGGGTGCTGTCTTCACCTGTGCCTAGGGATGGCAAGTGAACTGATGGAGGTAATCCCCATCCGAAATTCACGCTTCACACAGAAAGTAGACATCGATCAGAAGCTGTAAATAAATTGGACCTGGCATCTTAAGTGCCTTAAATGTTTGAAGTTAAACCTTCAATTGCATCCTTATTCTTAAAGGAAGTGGGTGAACCTCCCATCAAAGAGACTGGTGGCATAATCAAGATGAGTAATGCTGCCGAATTCTGAAAGGACTTTACAATCTGAGCTGGAAAGATGGTCCCTGGTGCAGGAAGCATGGAAAGTCCACATGTCACTTACCATGAGCAGGAATCTAAGTGGTGAAAGGTGCATATACTTTAAAATCAGACGGTGCTGACAGATACTGGAAATTCTTTGCATGTTGGTGGAAACACTTTTCAATCGCTGTCTCAAAACTAGGTCCACATCAGGCTGTTGCAGATTTTGCTGGAACACAGAAGATTTTGAATATTACTCTTCGAAAAAGAAGGGAAAGGACCACTTCATAGACAACTTATAATTATTTTGTAATTCTTAATTTCTATGGTATATCATTGTGTAAATACAATTATAAAATTCCTTATAATTCCCACAGGAATAGATATATTTAGTAAACAAATATGATACAAATGTCAGCTCTCTAGCTTCCAAAGGGTTTGCTTTTTGCAACCCATCAAAATGACAAAAGGACAATTAATTACAGTTTTCAAGGGTGAGGTAAATACCATAAAACTTGTACACGTTCCTAGCAGACTGCAACAGAGGAAGTGATGTCAGGAGCAAAAGAGAAATTTTGAAAATTTCTGGAAGCCAGAAAGCACATAGAATCAGACTGACATGATAATTAGAACAGAGATAATCATCAATATGGCAGTAGGAGCAGTTCTTGCCAATATGGACCGAGAGAAAGCTTAGCTCACAATTCAGGTACAGAGAGAGCATGAGTAGTCAGTGGGGTGATGATGTAGGGAAGTGTTAAGGCGTGACTGTGGAAGAGTTGGTCCAGTTGTGCTCCTCCCAGAGTATAACAGTGGCCCCTTGCAGCACAGGACTCTTAGCTAAAACCAAGAGGTATTCTTGATGAGAATTTCCCTGATGAAGGTAAGCCAATCAGAGCATGTTGTGATTTCAGACTTTCATAGTGGACCTGAAAGACTCAAAATAATAATAATAATGGAAAAAGGAAAGACAGCACTATCCTACCCAGTGTTCAAAGTGTGAAAGGCTTTGATAAGTTTCTCATCCAGATTAAAGGCATCTTTTCCCTGACAATTAGGGAGGGAGGGGGCTGGTTTTGCACCTGTTCTGAGAAGTTCCCTAGCTGGAAGGGAAGTCAGCTTGTCCATAAACCCGGTCTGCTAAATGCTGCACTCAGCCAGTCCTCTCATTCAAGGGAGAGAATAAAAGAGGGAGGTCACAAATAAACTCACTTTAAATGGGAAAGTTGACATAAGCTCCAGAGGAAAAAAGTTTGCAAATAGAATTTTCAAATTGAAATAAAATGGCTGATTTTTCTGGAAAAAATATTAATGACTGAAAAATCATAGAAAAAATTGAAAAATAGTCAGGGTCTCATGCTAACCTCCATCCTCAACAAAAGGCGATAAACAGTTTTACATGAGAGAACCATCAACATAAGCAAATAAATCCTTTATTTATGTGAAAATTATCCCAAATCTTAGAAGAAAATGCAGAGCTTCTCAACTTATTTTATAATCCTACCATAGTCCTTTTAGCAACTCTGGAAAAATATAGATTTTTAAAGAAGATAAAAGTACTGTGCAATCACATTTATATATATGAATATATATATAATATGTAAATAATTTTTGATTGAATATATATAAAATACATAAACAACTTTTGATTGAAATTTTGCAAACCAGACTCAGTAACATATTAAAAGAATGTGTCATGATTTATCATTATGTGACCAGAGTTATTTTAACAAAGGAAACGGCTAGCATATGTTGAGTTATAAACAGTTTATCCTAGTATGCTGTATAAATACTATTATTTTCTGTGTTTGCCATGGATGTAAAGACGTTTAAAACACCTTACTTTCATCTGAAAAACTTGTTATGTAATCATACGTAGAGGGTAGTTTTATTTATGCTTAAAATAATATGTTTGCCATGTGAATGTGTGTGTATGTGTGGGGTGTGTGTGTGTTTAAAAACAGATAAGAAAATATCTGGAAAGATAAACTTCAGTATAATAACAGGGGATACTCTGAGGAGGGTTGTTCTATTTTTTGCTAAATGTGTTGTCTCTTGTCCATAGCAGAGTCATTGTCACATGGAAGTTCTCCATTTGTTAAACGGATGAATTAAATAAATTGAGTTGGGATTGAAATACAACATTTACTTTTTACTATAGGTATCTATGTGGCTTATATATTTTTAAATAAACATATATTTAATTGCATTAAAATAACATTAAAACTATATATGTTCACACAAATGTATTATTTCCTAATGGTTATTTATTACCAAATATTTGTTGAGAAGGTTGTTCGTGCCAGGCACTACTCTAGACGCTTGAGATCAGCCAGTGAGCAAAACCAACAAAATAGATTCTGAATGCAATAATTTATTGATTGATTTATTATTTATAAATATGATTATTTAATCTCTTATTAATCCATAAACTGGTCACGTAATCTGTTTCAGATATTCTGTTCGGAGGAATCTCTTGAATCTTACAAAATTAAAATTTCTCTTAATTATCTTTTCCTGTTTGTCTATGAGGGAAGCTCACAGAAACCAGTTAGGAAAGTGAGTTTTCATATTCATTGTTATTGGGCAAAATATAGGCATGTATTTTAGAACTTTCTGTTAAAAGACAGCATGAGTCAATTCTGAGAGAAGGATGATATGCTGCTTATAGTCTATATAAATAGAAAAATGCAAATCTCTCTAACAAAGAGGGGATGGATCGAAGAACATTGAGTCTGAAATCAGATTGACCTGACTGTCAACGCTGTGTTGTATGTGAGCATGTTTCTGGGGGGCAGGATTTCACACCCTGATAAGGGTTCAGCTCACATCTGCTAGGAGGGCTCTTGGAGCTTGGAGAAAGTTGTGATGCACATTAAGTGAAGTAGAAATGCCATAACTCAGAGAGCTTCAAGACGTGGGCATGTTAGAGCAGGTGTAAAACTGAAAACCTCACTGGGTGACGATGCTTCACAGGAAAGCCCAGAGGACACTTTGTTTGCCAAATTAATGAGGAGTTCACTGGTAAAAAGGGTATCAGCAGCACTAAGAAACTCAGTAATGGTTTTCCTCTGAGATGACATCATCCCTGGACATTGGGAGGTGATACAAAATTGACTCTTTTATAGCATTGGGACTGATAGGGTCTCGAATAAAAGATGCCAGGTGGCAGTGCTTAATTCTCAGCCAAGGTGTGGAATTATCATAATGTACAGCAGGGTTGGAGAGGCAGCCAGGAAGGCCTGACATATAGGGAGCTATGAAAAGTGTAAAAAGAACAGTAGTCAAAGCGCACTGCGCAGTCTTTACTAGCAGAAGAAATCAAGTTTGGGTGATGAAAGTACTGAGCTCTTCCTCAGCTTTTAAATAGAAGCCGATTTTCACATCTGAAGTCCACTGTCTGAAGGAGAGGCCAGATCATCAGGAGGAATGATCCTAGAAAACTAGGTCAAGTCTACAGTAACGTTTCCCCAATGCTTCCCAAAGGGGCTGCCAGACATCCACAACAGGGAAAGAGGACTGCCCAAATGTTTCAGGAACAGAGCATGTGAGTTATTATCCAGGTTTCATGACTCCCCTGGTAAAGTGGAACTATATGGCCAAGTAATAAATAATGTTCTGGCTCACGGCGTGTCCAGTGTGTCCAAAGACACACCCAGTGGTTATCTCCCAGCCCCTGAATAAATAATAAAACAGATAAACTCATTTTAGTTCCTTTGTTGTGGAATGGGAGCTATTGTAGCAAAGAAGGCCAAGCAAAGTCTCTGAAACTGAACCTCTCTCTTGCCCAGACAGCTACCCCCACAAAAAAAATCAGGAAAAGGGCAGAAATTAGTGCCACCTGAAGACGAAAAGAATATAGGGTATGCATCTTATCATGTCTCCCTTTATTTCACCAGTCCCTACCTTATAAAAGTCAGATGAATTCTGCAAGGTAATAGTAGGTTACTGTCAACACAATTGAGTAGTATCCCGGTTGCCAATATGGCCCCAGATGTGGCATGTTTGCTAGAACAGATCAAAATAGCCTCAAGTACATGATATTCAGCCATTGATCTAGTAAATAATTTTTGTTTTTCCCATCGCTATCAAAAGAGTGGATCAAAAGAAGTTTACGTTCGAGTAAAAGACATAACAGTATGCATTTACAGTCGTGCCCCAGAGCTATGTGAAAACTCTCCTATGTTCTGTCAAAATATAGGTTGAAGAAAGCTGGACGATCTTGACACACCTCAGAGCATCCCACTTGTCCACGCCATAATGACATCATGCTATTTGACACAAATGAGCAAGACATGGCAAGTAGATTAGAAGTCTCAGTAAGACACGGTGCCCTGGAGGAAACAGCAGGTGACGTGATGAAGATCCAGGAGATTGGTATATCAGTGAAAAATTGTAG
The DNA here is from genome assembly GCF_009834535.1 of Camelus ferus. NCBI lineage: Eukaryota > Metazoa > Chordata > Mammalia > Artiodactyla > Camelidae > Camelus > Camelus ferus. The sequence continues at coordinate 16,590,324 of NC_045697.1, read as the reverse complement.
GATTCCGATGGTCTGGGACATGCTGTGACATACCTCCCAAACTAAAAGACAGATGCTTGTATTTTCTACCTCACTCAGTGATGAAGGAAGCACAATATCTCATAGATGTTCTCAGGTTCTGGAGAAAGCCAATACCATACTTGGGATTGTTGCTTTAACCCAGACCCTGAATGACCCAAAAGGCAAACATACCGATGGGGCCCAGAAGGAAAAAGAATTCTGGCGCAGGTTCCGGCTCCACGCAAGTGGCCCTGCTGCTTGCATTGCATGACTTGGCTGATTCTGAATACTAAAGAGTATTCTATTCATGTTTGTAAAAGATACTGATGGAGTTTATTGCAAAGTTCAGGGATGTGGATTGGCTCATTTCACCCAGTAAACCGCCCAGACCAGCTAAAGGTCCTAGCCAAAACAGAAAAATTTAGAATCAGGTGGTAGAGAAAATAAATGATGATGTACTTCAGAGTCATTTGATAACTTAAAAAAATAAATTAGAATCTTTCTGAATTTTAGTTTACAGACTTGGAAAATAGTATTAATTTTGAACCACAATGCTAGTGGAAAGAATATGATTTAGGGTCATTAAAGTCAGACAGAATCCTGCAGCCATGAGGATCCAAGTTAACCTCTGTTGTGTTATGCACCCACTAACTATCATAGGATTTTATTTAAACCTTCTAAGTGGCTGGGCGTAGATATGATGATCTCAAATGAACAAAAGTGGGATCCAAAGTTTCAGGAGGTGACTAGACGAATTCACAGAGCTGAAACCATTTGGCTGGCTGACTCTTTTGTTCATTTAGTTGCTCATCTTCCTTTCCTGCTGAGAATTCACCCTTGATGACTGGAGAATAAATTGTAGTCATCAATTCCCCACGTATGAATTTGGCTTTGTATATTTCAAGCTCCACTAGTGCTTTCAAAATCACGGAAAAATAATTGCTTTATAGTCACCTTTGTATTCACCAGAATAAAAAAAAATCCTGATTTGTTTGGTTCTTGGTAATTACATTATAGGGGGTTACTCTGAACAACAGTAACAAGGGCAACAACAATAATAATAAAACTAAATGTGCAGAGTGCATTTTGTGTACAAGGGACTGTTCTAAGGAATTTTCATGTATAATTTATTTAATCCTCAAAATAGATATTGAAAGTAAACACAAATATCACACCTATTTATTATTGGGGAGAATTGAAAACACAGGGCTTAAAAACTTTATTCAAATCGCTGCAACTAGAAAATGGTAGAAATGTGTTTTGAACTCGCACTATCGAGCTGCTTTGAACATACCCACAATCACATGCCGTAGTGCAGGAATGACCGCCAAGTCGGGCACAACCTAAATCCATGCAGCTCTGAGTGACTCTCAGTTCTCTTCAAGGGGTTATGTAAGGGTTACAAACTATTGGAAGACCAGGATTTGAAGTGGTGTATATGGTGATTGCAAAAAGAGCTTTCTATTTGATAGTAAAATTAGAGTTTATTTTCTCTGCTTTTCAAATTATATTGCTAACCTTGAGTGGTAGAATCAACATTATGTAGGAAAAAGGTCTAAGAGATTGGTACTTCAATCCCAGTCTTCCCACCAATAGCTATGGAACCACAAGCAAATCACTTAACCTTATGTGACCAAGTTTTCTCATGTGCAAAGAGCTCTCAGGAGAATTTTTAACGATTAAATGGGTTAATATTTGTAAAGCACCATGCGGAATGTACTCATCCCTTCCAACAAGCAAAGGAACAAACAAACAACAACAGCAACAACGAGAGAAGAATGAGTGATTTCCTGGGTTAGAGTAATCTTACCTGACCAAAGGCATCCGTTGGAATTTCTGTCCTCAGTAATGTTTTAAACATCTCTGGGGCAGTTGTAGTAGACAGAAATATGCATAAGCATTTAAATGTGGGGAGGAATTCCACTGTCTACTTTTTATAGTTCTATGAGGTTTCCCAGAATAGCTCTGTTCCTTTGTATTCTATGGTGAATTAAACACCAGGCTTTTAAAAAATCCATTTTTCCTTCTGATACCAAGAACATAATTTTCCTTTGGAGAAACACCAGTCAGCCACTCTCAGCACATGCAGTTATTGGGAAGGTGGGCTAAACTTGCTCTTAACTCCATGGGGGAGCAATTTGAGTGGGGCATTAGAGGTGACCTATGTCTGACCAACCAAAGAACCACATTCCTCTGGACACGGCGATTGGTCCAGAGATGAACATATGAACCAAACCAGACCAATCTGAGTCAATAAGATTCATCCTGGACTTCTTTGAAAACTATTGGGAAAGAAACACACTCTTTCTACTGACATGGCTGGGAGGAGAGGATAAGAATCTAACCTTGGGGCTGCTGGCTTTCAAGAATGAAGACCCTGCCTGACAGTGGAAACAATACAGAAGAAAGCAGAGTACAGAGAAGGATAAAGATTGAGTCCTGAGGATACCATCGATCTCCTGTGGATCCATCTGTATCTGAAGCCAGAATATGACCAAAATTTTCAGTTACCAGAGCCAACAGATAATCATTTCTCCCCTAAACTAGTAAAATTGGTACTATATCATTGGTACTATATCATTGTCACTAAACTATATAAAGATAGTTACTGTCTTGGCTTTCAAGGGTTAGAACTGCAAAATGCACTTGAAATGCTCAGCACTATTGGTAACAAATATTCCAAGCCTTTCAGACTGTTCAGCTATGCTCTCTATGCCTGTTTCAGTTGAGTGCTTGCTCTCAAGATCTAACTAGTGAACTGCTTTGCCCAACTTCTGGTCTTGCCACTCTGCCTTTCCCTTAAGAATCTAGCATTTGAGCTCTTTATAACAGAGTGGCAAGATTGTTTTGCATAAACACACATGACTTTTTCCAACTCATTCCCAAAAGAGTCCTTTCCATCAGTGCATAGAGATGCCCATGGCATATGGTTCCAACTACACTATTACATTCACTCCCTACAGAGATTCTCTGGGTCAGCTCCGGGAGACAGTAATTACTCCTTGCATGGAAGTAGCTGTTTATCACTCAGGGGCTTTTGTAATTGATGTTTCTTACACCGTGTTTCTTTCTTTTTTAGAGATGCCTCAGAGAACTGCAGACTACCTTTTGTAGGTAACATTTGCTTTTTTTTGGCTTATTTAAATTTTTTAAGCAAATATCATTTTTGATGAATTTGGCCCATTATTACAAAGACCCTGAATTCACATTAGACTTATTGCCTTGATAATGATAGATAACCTTTTGAAAAGAGTCACTGGGTATTATGGGAAAGGGAACCATATTTAATTATTTACAATTAGGACATAATCTCCTAAAATTGCAAAGTAGCTCATTAATATGAAGATCCAAAAACCTATATTACAGGCAAAGTATTTATTTTGTTGGGATTTGAAGACTCATCTTTTTATTTTTTAGGCAAACTACCATGTTGCCTCAAAATATTAACACAAGGAAATGTCATTTGTTCCCACCTCTTTAGAATACTGTATTTAACATTCCACAGACTTGAGGCTCATAATAACCGTGCAAGCTGAAATTACCGGGGCAGCTTTTTAGCTGGCCTAATGTGAGCATAGGAGAGGAAGTTTTAAGCATGTGCCCATCTGATAGAGGACCTTATTTGAAGAACATTATAGCTAAATTGGAGAAAGCATAGGGCAACAAAAATGATAAATGGAATGGAAGGGATTACTGAACATATGAGAAAAGATTAAGAAAAATGGGGTTGTTTAGTCTTGAAAGAAGATGAGTCTGAGGTGAATTGATTGAGGAATTTGAGCTAGCTAAGGGCCACAATGCAATTAAATTTGATCCATTTGAAGGTGTACCTTCAAGCAGAAATGTATGAAAGGCAAATTAAAGGGCTCTTATTTTACACAAAGTGTAGCGATAAGCAAAGAAAGGATTTGTAAGTACTAAGCTAAAATAAAATTGTATTACCATACTTAAGAAAATATTTGTACTTGTTAATTGAAGACTCACAAATGCAAAGTAGAAAGACAATGGGAATAAGCATCTAAGATCTTGATGTGTTTTTTAAAGGAAAACACTCATATTTATTATTTTCTATTTGTATTTTTTTGGAATCAAGACATTTTGGCTGAATTCTAACTTACTCACATGCTATCTAATTGATTCTGTGCTTTGGTTTCCTTATTTACTAAAGAAGTGGCAGAAGTAATATTTACCCTTTTTTATTATGTATTAAATAACTAAAAATGATTTGCCAATCCATTTAGATGACACAATATGTATTATATATGTATATGTTATATTTATCAGAGGTTTTTTACCAATGTAAATATAGCCAAGGAGTTTTGAGAAGGAATAAATGTTGTAGAAAACCCTTTGTAAGGAATTAAAATAATTTACTTGTCCTCTCTATTTAGTTCCAAAACAACCTGAGGCAGCAATCAAGAATATATAAAATAAACTAAAATATTCAAAGTAGGTGCAGTAGGAAAAAAATTCAGAAACACAAAATGTAGTGAGGGAGAAGGCTAAATCATGTATCATGTGGATTTAATTTGGATAGACCACAAACTTTCCTCTAAGTTTCCTCTTAACCAAATGGAAAAAAAACCAAAACCAAACCCTGAGATGTCACAGTATTCTAAATTCAGAATAAAAACAAACAAACAAACAAGACCAACCAATATGGCAAAGAATAACCATTGCTGGTACTGTGGCCAAAGGAGTATGTTTTCTGAATGCTGTGCTAGAGAGAACATTATCATCATAATAAACACGTTCCTCAAACATGTCAAATAAAACACATCATGATACTTTTATAGGACTATTTATTTTAATGTTCAGCAGGGTAAACAGTTGGCATAAATCAAAGCATAATTCATTAAATGCAGTTCCAATGAACATTGTGTAGATTGACCAAAGTACCCAGTTCTTTTTTGAACTATAAATAACAAATTCTGTATTCTGTTAATTCTGTTTCTAACAATTAACATGAATATCTAGCATTTGCCAACATTAGGTTATAAAGCATAGTTTCTTAGTCACACACGGAAATAAAGCATAGTCTCTTAGTCAATTCTACTTCTGGATTTAATGGAATAGTTGGTATTAGGCTAAATGTCTCACCAAGACCAACTATAAAATCTGGACAAAATACAAAGGAAAAAAAAAAAAACCAACCCAGCTATTTGAAGACATAGAGAACAACCAAGGCAATCAGAATTTGAGAGACAAGATTTCAAGGAGATATTTCTAAGAGGCTGAAAAGCAAAGTAAAATATTAAGCAGTTTTATAATGATTGAGAGACAAAATTGAAATTTAGGGTAATGAAGGAAGAGAAGTCTAGGTAAACAGTCCAGAGTTTCCTGGGAGCTGGACAGGTCTATGCCTTGGGAGTAAGGGCAAATGACAATATACTAGCCTGGACTGATCAACATGATATGATCATATTCTAGCCAGTGGCCTAAAGGAAAATAAATCCTCTGTAGTATAACATCATCAGAACCTTTAAAATTATTTTATGACATTTATTTAATTAAACACTACTAGGATTGAATTAAATAAATGTCATAAAACAATCAAATAACCAAAAATAGGAGAAAGATAAAAAGCACAGAAAATAGAAAAGCAAACAAGCAAACAAAACCTTGGTTGCAACAATTATTAGAGTCATCCAACAGAAAATTTAAGATAACTAAGATTAATGTGTTAAAATGCATAGAAGAATAATATTGAAATTAAACTTAAGTATATAAATAAAATCAAATGGAAATCCTAGCAATAAAAAAGAAAATAGCAGATACTAAGAGGTCAATTGTTTATTTTAATAGAAGATTAAATACAATAGAACATAGGATTAGAAAATGGGAAGATAAAAGGGTAGGAAATATCCATTTTTAGGCACAGGAGAAAAAAAGGTGAAATACAAGAAGAAGCGTACCAAACGTCTAGAATACAATAAAGATGTATAGTGTATAATATACTTGTAACTTAAGTCCCAAAATAGAGAAGAGAAAGAGAGAGAATGGGGAAAAATATTTTTAACAGATGCAAAAATGAGTTTAAAAAAAAAGAAAAACAGTTCTCAAAACCAACATGGGATAGGAAGCCACAGGTTTAAACAGCTTAGAGAAACCAAAGCAGGATAAATATAAAGAAAGCCTATAATAGTGAAATTGTCAAAAAACAGGGACAAACAGAAAACCTAAGAGCAAGAGAACAAAGGACACATGATTTTCAAAGGAGGAACTCTAGAGATAAGCAATAAAGCTGACTTTTAAATGGAAATGATGAAGCCAAAAGATAATGAAATGATTTTTCAACTGCTGAAAGAAAATACTCTCCAACCTAGAACACAATTGCCACCAAAAACATCCCTCAAAAGTGACGGTTAGGGAAAGGCGTTTCTAATGGTGTTAGTGTTCTGTTGCTGCCATCACAAAGGTCCACAAATCTGGTCCCATAAACAATATAAATTTGTGATCATCTTATAGTTCTGTAGATTAGAAGTCGAATACCAGCTTTACTGAGTACAATCAAACCATTGGCAGGGTTCCCTCTGGAGACATTTCCTTGCCTTTTCAAGCTTCTAAAGGCCACTAATACTTCTTTGTCTGTGGCAATCTTGCTCCGTCTTTAAAACCAGCAGCAGTGGGCCAAGTCTTTTTACACTGACATCCTTTTGGTTCCCTGAATTTGAGAATCCACTTAAAGATGTATGTGATTAGATTAGACCTCTGGATAATCTCATCTCAAGGTGCATAACTGAGTCACATTTGCAAAGTCCCTTTTGTCATGAAAGATAATATATTGTAACATAGTCACAGGTCTGAGCATTAGGGTGTGACCACATTTGGGGGCCATTATTCTGCTTACCATACAGAAAAACAAGAACTTCAAAAATTTATTGCCAGTGGCCCTTCACTAACGTAAATACTAAAGGGAGTTATTCAAGAAGAGGGAAAATAATTATAATAATAAGCATGGTAATTCAGGAAGGAACAAAAACCATCAAAAAGGTTAAGTATGTGGATAAGCATAACTGTTTCAAATCTTGAGGAACTGAGACATATGGAGAGTCCAGTGATGTGCTGAAACCAGCTAGCACTGGCAGGTAAAACTTGCTGCTAAATTTTCAGGAATTATGAACGTTGGTTGTTCAACACACTATTTTCACCATGATTAAAAATTAAATTGTATAATACTACAATAAAATAGTTTATAGTAACAACAAATAAAATAAATACCCCAAACTCCATAACTTCCTATTTCTTCTCTTACTACATTTTATTTCATCTATGCTCCTGGGATTATTTTTGTCTATTATATATGTATGATGGAAATACCACATTGCGTATATGCATCTGTTTTTAACATGCAATTCAGTTGTCACACTATAACTTGGAGTTGGCTATCATGGGAATACTTATCATGAAAATTGGCAAATAATACAAATCAGGACTTAATTTATTGTTTTGGTTGATTGTCTAGAAAGTGACAAAAATGTTAATAAAATATTCAACCACTTCAGCAAAGAAGTTGATCACATCAGTTTGTCAAGCTCTGACACTTAATCCTTGTTTCATTTTCATCATTCATGTTAATCTAACCAAGATTTGAGCCCATTGGTGCTGTAACTCTATGTATTCATCAAATTCAACCATAATTTGACTAAGGACCCAAGAGTTTGAAAAAATTAAGTGTACACATTCTGTGAGAATCAATTGGCTCCATGGAATTTATAATAGATAAAATTGTACATTTAATTATTTTTATTTGTAAACTTTGTCCTACATGTGCTTTTCACCAAGAAAAAGTATAATCAATTCATATATGTATCTCTGCATATATTTTTCCCCCAGATAACCAGTTGCTAAACATTTACTGATACGTACTGAAGGAGGCCCAAAATTTATCCAAAATACAGAGTTAAAGTCTTATTGCTTGCATTTTCTGAGAGATAGTAAAAGTTATTAATTTAAGATCAAGAATGCAGGTTGTGATTTCTAAGGTGGCCACTTAAAGAACAGTAAATAACAACTTAATAGAATGACAGAACATAATAGAGTTGACACTCCTGACCAGAAAGAGAAAGGCATTTTATCCATTCCTGTTTAATGTCATCACTGACATATTTGGACTTAAAAGAATCACTTCATTACTTTTTTAATTTAGTCCATCTAATTTTATTCCTTTTTCCTTTTTATTTTCTCTGAGTGTATAGGTAGATTCTTAACAAAAGTGTTAACTTTTCTATATATTTGATTCGCAGCCTGACTTTTCACTATATGTTATATTGTATGCCATTAAATATTCCTTGAAATATCATTTTTAATGGCTACATAAAAATCTCATTATATGTACTATTATTTATCTTCTCCCTTATTGGTTGATATTTGCTTTTTTATGAGCTGTTATGAGTACTCTATGAAGAACATCCTTTGTCGCACATCTCTTTGGCAAATCTCTGATTATTCCCATAGGGTAGGTTCCTAGGAATAGAAAAAAAAATAAGATATAGATTGTTTCAAGCTCTTTATACATATTGCTAATTGACTTTCAGAAAGGTTGTGCTAATTTACATTCCCTCTAGTAGTCAAAAAATGTTCCTTTTGCAGTAGAGTTTTATCAGCATTGAACATTACTTAAAAATATCTTTTCCACTTTTTAAAACTGAAAATGCATATTTCATTACCACTTAAATTTGCATTTCTTTAATTACTATTAAAGCTAAATAGTTTTGTGAGTTTATTGGCCATTTATATATCTTCTGTGAACTGTTGGTTCATGCCTTGATTTTTAAAATGATCTTCCTTTTTAAGAATGTTCCTGTATTTTCATGATGAGCAACTGATCCATGGAATTACATATAACAATTACTAAGCAGCTTGTTAAGTATTTTCTGAGATTCTAACTTTTAGACTTGTGATAGACACCAAAAAAATGACATCTCAAGGGGCGCATAAGGTTAGTGGATAGCTGTTGAGTCATCTTATAACTTAACCCAATTCATGGTAGCGTATACAACTAAGGGCCAAGTGCATATTGTAGACAGAAAGTGTATGTGCCAGGAAATACTAGTAATTGGCCAGTATTTTTGATTGACTTGGGACATGCGCTGAGCCTCAAAGGAAGAATAGTGTGTAGTTTGAGGGAGGCAATCTAAAAACAAATGGTTGAAGACAGAATCCATGTGTGTGGGGAGTAGAAGGAGTGAGATCTGTGAGCTAGTGCCTTTAGCAGATGAGTTGATGCTGACACTAATGAGATTATTGGCAGCGTTAGATACATGACTTGATTTAGCATCTAGTAGATTGTGATCCCTTTCCACTCAAAATTTAATTCAAGATCTATGACTAAGGCAAAACCCAGTAATGACAACAAGGAAGACAAGGATGACCACAACAGCAAAAGAAGAAGGCATCATGCCCCCCAGAGAGGGTGCCATCTGTAAGTCACTTTAGCGTTAGCACTAAGTAAGGAAGGCTGAGGGAGACTCTTCCTGGAACAGATGTCACGCACAATAAAATCAAGTATAAATGTATAAGTGATCGGCTGTACCTCTCTCCACTCTGGAGAGAAAGGACAAATGAGTCCTTAATGTAGGATTTTTTTTTACAGACTTCTCTTGGGAGCATAGTTTTTTCAGATACTTGAGCAATTTAAACATTTTCCTCCCAACACTTCCTGTTCTTTTTAAAGCAGGCAACAAAATAATTACAAGCATTCAAATCGTAAAGCAAATCATTTTGGAGTTTCCTCTAAATTGGTACTAAACCTGCCTTCCTGCTGTACATAACAAGAATACCGGTCAAAATGTTTGAAGTATTGGAAAATAGGGAATGTAGAATGGAGGTGGGAAGGAAATGCTGTGAGCTGCCCGATAGCCTGAGTTTTCTATGTGGAAGTGCTTTCTAGACTGTAGTGCAGGGAACGGGCACCTATCACCCAGCCAGCAGAGCACTGCGGTCTCACTGAGTGGAGAGGAAAAAAATCAGAGGGCCTGTTAGCATATTAGGTCAAAAGATATGACTTCTCTTCAAACAGCCACTAATGGCTTCCCATTTCAGGGGGGGAATAAAATCAAAAAACCCAAAGACAAGAACAACAAAAAAAACCCTATTAGGCACTAAAAGTTTCACTCCCTCTTGGTTCATGAGTCTTGAAGTACCTCGAGTGCCTGCATCTTCAAGCTGTTCCTCAAACAAGCCAGGCTCTTTTCCTTCCCATTTCCTTTTCTTAGAACCCCTTCCCCAAAACGCCCCTACCTCCCTGCAGGGATATGCATGTGGATTTTTTTCCGTACTTTATTCCGGTCTCTACTTAGTTCTCAGCTCTTACAGAAAGGCCCTCCATGGTCACCATACATCACATACTTCCCCCAAATCATCTCTCTGCTACACCCCTTACTTTATAGCGTTTATCTTCGTAGTCTTCATTACCTCAGGACCTACTATTCTTTGGTTTGTTTTTTGAGTGTCTGGTTTTGGCATTATTTAAGCTCCCTGAGTTCAGAGATGTATGTGTTTTCTCTACTGCTCTGTGCCCAAGACCTTGTACATAGTTGGTTTTCAATAAACAGGAATTGAATTAATGAACGGCAGAAGAGGATTCCAGGCAAAAGGCGCAGTCAGCGAGGCTGTGGAGAGGGTTTGAGAGGAAGGGTTTTATTTAGCTGAAAATGGGATGACCAGAAGCATCAGCATGAACAACAGCATGGAGTGAGGCGTGAGGACACAATTCCAGATCAGTCTGGCTGCAGCGTCGGGGATCTGAAGGAGGGAATCAGGTAAGAAGCCAAATCAAGTCAGGGAGAGCCTGGAATGCCCACTGAGCTTGCTTGTTTGCTTGTTTTGTTCATGTGCCTGGAAATCCATAAGGGTAACTGGCACTGATGGGGAGTGATTTGTTTAAAGTAGTATTTCCAGAGGATGAACTGGGATCAGAGAGAAGGAAGCTACCTGAAAACAAGGTAGCTCGCTAGGGCTGCCTCGGTTCAGCTGATTCACAGGACACCAGGAGCACTAGCTCAGTGTCACAATAATGTTGAGTTTTGGTGATCAAAAAAGAAAATCACCAAATTAGGGCACTTTTTAGGTTGACTGTTGTATGCCAAGCACCCTCTATGGATTATCAAAGGGCTACATAAAAAGAAGATTGAAATATATTATTATCCTTGCAGGACACCTATTATTGTGAACCATTGATTTCTTCCTCCCCAACCCCCAGGGACATTGTGAGCTCAATGCAAGGACCTAATAGGAACTTCTGCAAAAGTGCTCCAAATCCATTTGACTGAGTCTCTCAGTGGAGACAGATATAAGTGAGTGACCTTTGTGATTTATTAGAATGACTAGCCCTTAATATTCAGATAGTCCCTCATTCTCAACAATTAGTGATTGCTCTCATTAACTAGTTATTTTTCAGAGCCTTTTCTAAGAGTCAGTCTCCATTCTACAGATGGGGAAACTGGGGCCCCAGAGGCAGAGAAATTTCCCTGAAGCTCCACATTAAGTCAGAGGTAAGCAGAAAGTAGGCATGGCAGTTTTTCATTTTTTTAGTTCATGAAGTCTTTCTGGATCAATTTTCTTGTTAACATAGCGACTCCTACATATGCACTTGTACTAGAATATTGTTGCATGACCTTCAAAAGGAACCTCAACATTTGGTGACATCTAGTTATTAGTAATCAGAATTTATATCATCTAGGACAATAATAAGGTGATAAAATGATAATTGTTGAATAATAAAAAAATCAATGATCTAATGCTTTTAACTTTCCAGGCTTTCACATCACTTCTTTCTAACGATACTGACTATATTTTTAGGAGTTTAGGAACGATAGTTATTCTTATTTCTATTTTTAAGTAAGCTAAAATGATACAGTTTTGTTTGACTACTTCTCAAATGTTTAGAAGCCTGAATAATATACCTTATTCATTTATTCGATCAGATATTCATTTTTAAACTTATTCACTTAGCAAATACTTGTGTCAACTATGGGGTAAGGTTTGGGGTAAGACTTGGTCATATGCTGTATCACAGGCATGGAGTGAAGACAAGGGTGAGGTGAGGTTGACTGATATGTCAACTTTGACAATAATAATTATGATAAAGCACAAAGTTTAATAATTGTAGCTTACAGAGTATTCCTAAAATAATTTAGTGAAACTATACACACGCTTGTTCACTTTTCATTTGGTAGCTGACATTTGTCATCATATATTTAAATACTTTCAAAGATGTCATTTTCCCATTTGGTAGAAATATTGAAATTTTAAAATAAAACTGTCATATTACACTTTAAATTTTTCCAGCAAAATGTAAAGACAATAATAAATACGTATCACCATTCATTTAAAACACGTGAACAACTTAAAATAAAATTCTTTTTTGCTCTTCAAACTAGTGTTTTTTAGTCTACTTTCTCCAAATAATTTTATCCTAATTTTATGTATTTTATGCTTGGAAGGAATTTATTGATCACCTGAACATACTTCTCCACAATAAACCATGTGTATAAATTGAGATTTAATTTTTAAAATGTTCCCTGTAACCAGAAGACTGTTACGTGTTAAAATTATCTTTCACATTAAGTTATGGCAATTGTCTTAAGTACACCATTGATCAAAACAATATGTTATATTTCGAATTTGATTGATAATCATTAGGTATAAAAGTAACATTTTCTTGGAAATTCATCTCTTAATGAGATTGATGTCTTTTTATTCTTTCATTGGCTCATGTATCTATGAATGAATATTATTTATTGCTAGAACCGTATAGTTACTGCACAAATTCTGCTCCTATTTTTGGCTTCTATAGATGTAAGTGCTGAGAAATCATATTCCCATAAATAAGTGGATGGGAATGAAAGGAGCAGTGATGTCACTCAATTCTTTGATCTCCTTCAGAGATACATGACAGAATTCATATGGTCATCTAGCATCATAAATTATTTTTAATCTATTAGCTGACAACTTGATTAAGTCCTCTTCAATTTTGCTGAAAATAGAGAATTAGAAACCACCTGACTTTCAGGAAAAAAAAATTGTCACCTCGTCACTAGAGTCATTCTGGTTTTTGGCATCTCCACCAATATGTGTCCTTCATTTGGTGTCGTAGAGGTTTATACGCCCCAGGGCACTTCACCAGAGGTAGACTGCAAGGTTGGTGAGGGCTATGCCTTCCTACCTTAAAGTTGAAGAAAAGAGGTTTATGTTAAGGATGTTAAAGGAGGTGGAAAAAAAATCACATGATGTCTGTAACATTCTCAAGGAGACTAATTTTATAAAAAAGCACTGAAAGAGCTTGGGCACTCAGAAACTCTTGAAAAGTCTTCATGTCACGGTGGGTACATGAGGCAGAAATACCGCAGACAGGAGCCCTTAGTGTAGCTTCTTACCATTAATCTCATGTCATAACAGCCTGGCTGGAACATCTTCTACTGACTACTACCCACTTATATATTCATGTATGAGATGGAAATTAGTTACCTATGAGCTATAAATGTATACAGTCCATTGTAAAGCATAGACAGTAGCGTGTCAAAATAGACTAGCATGCTTGAATGTCTTCATAGAGAGGGATTATATTAGACAGTGGGGAATAGCGTAAAGAAAGTCTATGATAACTGATATATTTGATACAGTTCCACATCTGGGAATCTATCTTAATAAAATATGCTAAATAAGGGTAATATTTTTTGCAAAACAAATAATTATTGCAATATTGTTTACAATGGTGAATAATTGAAATCAACTTAAATGCTAACTCATGATATATTGATTTAATAAATATGGCACAATTCTTTAAGAATTTTTTTCCAGACACTGAAATTATGCTTTATTATGGAATAATCTCAATAGATGCTTGTTATGTTAATTTATACAGATGGGTTAGTTTATGCAAAATTCTATGTCAAATACAATAAAAACTAGGAGAAAAGTATGCATACGAGGAAAGACTTAAGGAAAATACATGTAGGTAATTATCTTAGATTTATATGTCCATTTATTTTTTTCTCCCTTTTTGTCAAAACAGAGGAAATGTAATTATATTGAACATGTGATTATATTTCTTCTTTGAAGATGTGCATATATCATATACATATAATTATTATATATGGATATAAAAGATTATCTTATATAGTTATATATAACTTATATTAATTTATTTTATAATGAATGTATACATAGTATATTAATTTTTTAAAGTCATAAATGCACATGGTAAAATGGTCAAACAGATCAAAAATTTAAAAACTTACAAAATAAAGATATTTAAAAAATTTTTTGTCCAGGTTTACAGAGATATATTTCATCTACCTCATTGTATAAGCTTAAGGTGTACAACATAATGAATGACTTACATATGTTGTGAAATAATTACTGCAAGAAGGTTAGTTAACATCCATCATCTCCTATAGGTACAAAAAAAGAAACTAAACAGTAAAAACTGTTTTTCCTGTGATAAGAACTTTAGGAATTTACTTTCTTCAACTGTCATACATATGTCATACTGCAGTGTTAACTGTGGTCATCATGTTGGACATTACACCCCTAGTACTTATTTACCTAATAACTGGAAATTAGTACCTTTTGACCATCTTCATCCAATTCCTCCTTCCCTAACTCTGATCTCTTTCTCTATGATTGAGTTTGACTCTTTGCTTGTTTGTTTGTTGAGATTACACAAGTAAATGAGATCATACAGTATTTATTTTTCTCTGGCTTATTTCACTTAGTATATTGCCCTCGAGTTCCATCCATTTTGTTGCAAATGACAAGATTTCCTTTTTTATGACTGAATAATATTCCATAATTTCTTTATCTATTCATCTATCGATGGACACTTAAGTTGTTTCCATGTCCTGACTACTGTAAATAATGCTGCTTTGAACTTGGGGATGCAGACATCTCTCTCTTCAACATAGTGTTTTAGTTTCCTCTGGATATATTCCCAGAAGTAGAATTGCTAGATCATGTGATGATTCTATTTTTAATTTTTTGAGGGCTCTCCATGCTGTTTTCCATACTGATTGTACCAGTTTACAATCCCACCATCAGTAAACAAGGGTCCTCTATTCTCCACATCCTCACCAGTATTTATCATTTTTCTTTTTGATGCTAGCCATTCTAACAGGCATGAGGTGATATCTCATTGTAGTTTTGATTTGCATTTCTCTAATGATAGTAAAAATTTACAAAATAAATTTTTTTTCTTTTAATTCAGCTTTCCAGGGCATAACTACCATTGACCACTACTTAAGTATACTTCTAGAAACTTTCTATGAATATATATGCAGATCAGTGCATATATGCATAAATGAGAACACTGTAATCACATGCTTTTACATAAATAAAACCAGTTTGGGGGCTGAACTTTTTATCTTACAGCTGGCAACTTGCTTCTGAAAGCCAGCTGGATAGTCTCTGATTTCGGGAAGGTCTGAGCCCTCTTTTAAAAGGCTTTCCACTTACTAAGTCAGGGCTGTCCAGGATAATCTCCCTTTTGATTAAATTCAACTGATTTGGGGTTTTAATTACAATTACAAAACTCCTCTATAATTGCATTATAATGTGACCTACTCAAGGGAGTGAGACCCATTACCTTTGCCATATAATGTAGCTTAATCATGAACACCACACCAGGGACAATGATTATGGGGCCACCTTTGAACTCTGCTTATCATAGTCTATAGGAGATGTTGGGAAGAATAGCATAAAGACTTGAAAGAAACATGTGAAAGGAACCCACAGTGTTGTAACTTCAAGTTGGTGTAGAGATAAATAAATAAACAAACAAACATACACACATGCTTACAGTTAAATATGGGGTGATAAGTGTAAAAGCAGAAGCATGTGTCAAGTACCATGGTAGTTCAGAAGGAGCCCCCAATTCTTTCTGGAAAGGGAAAAATCAGAGAGAACTTCCTAGAAGTGGTATTTCTTAAAGGATGAATAAGATTAATGAGATTAATAAATAGAGAACAGATACACAAAGTGCGTAATGACTATCAATAGATAATACCTTTGACATCTATAATAATAATATAGATATTTACAATATTTTGATGTTTTATTCATGATAGACTTTCACATTTATTTTGACTTTTAAAAGTAATCCATTAAAACATTACTTACCTTGATTCCTGATTTTTTAGAGCATCTTCTTAAATTTCACATTTGAGGCAGAGGCCTTACCCTCCTCACCCTCCTCCTAGCCCTGAGCATCAGGTAACAGAAATATACAGGGCACTGCCATTTTTGAAGGTATTGCTGAAGTGTAAGGTCAGAGTGGAAGAACTGAAGGGAGGGAAGCTAGAAAACCTGGCTGGGGTAAAGACGATGAAAAGTCTTACTTATTCTCTAAGGAAGATCTCCAAAGACTGTATCCTGAGGATGGCAGGGATGAGTCATGGTTTTAAACTGGAGAGCGACCAGATGAGATTGTCATTCAGAAAGATTATTCTGGCAAAAGCCCGGAGGAGAGTTTGGAGGAGTTTGCTATGCTCCATTAAGGGAGAACAATTAGGAGGCTATTGTAGTGGTCACCGGAGAAAAGTAATTATACTGATGTTACCCATAGTATTTGGCTCACTGAAAAGTATTTTAATTTGGGGATTCACCAGCAGAAGCTGAGAATATCTTTTTGGAGGACATGTTAGATGGCTCTTTTGACTCTCGAAATGGTAGACCTTTCGCTAATGTGCTTTTTTTTTTTTTAACGGCCATCGCATTGATGGCTGAAGCATTTCTGTAACTATATGCAGCTTATTTCACCTGAGAAATGTTTTTGACAAGATACAATGTTCTGATGTGTGATGCCAGAATTGATCTGAGCCTATAGTTTTTATTGCATTTATATGCAGTGGTGTTAGGTTAGGAGTAAGGCAAATGAATTCTCGCCATACAAAATTGAACAACCCAGCTTTATAATTGCTTCAGGATAGTCGATTGCCTATTTTGTCTCTGTTCAAAGTACCCAAAGGAAATCTTCCTGTGGCCATTGAAAATATCGGAGTCTGCAGATGGAGACCATAACTACATAGCGTTGGCTGTATATTTAATATACAACTAGTGAAAACTGATTCAAGGGAGGGAGCCAGGATTACAATTGGATGCTTGATTGCAAGGGCTGATATAACCAAGAGGCCAATCTATAAAAGACTATTTTACATAGTAAAGAAGTGGCATATTAAAAAAAAAGTATTTACTGCCTTGAAAGCCTCTAACTATGCACAACACAAACGCTGATAGAATCATACAGCCCTATATATGTCAACTTTATTTAATATCTCTAATATGAGCCCCCATCCTGCACCACCACCTTTTCAGATTCTCTTTCTTACAAACTGCATAACTACACCAGTCTCAGGTTGTTTTCTTTGTTTGCTGATAAAAATAGAATACTCTGGGAAGCTTTCTTTCTATACTGGGGTTTTTATTTTTCAATTACAACAGGATTTAACTATTTTAGTGTTTCTTGTCCTATAGAATAACTGCCCATTAACTAGAAAATGCCATGATTGGTTCTTGAAATTAGGGACAGAGGTTTTAATTTTTGGATTAATTGGAAACTATTGGAAACAGAAGTGAACCCCCAAAATCTAATCAGAAAGTTTTATGCTACCTTGGAGCTTGTAGTATACATCACTGAATTAATGTGCTGTAAAGTTTTGTGAGTGCTCTGCGCATGCCAGTAAAGAGATACAGTCCCCAAAGAAAATTGCTCAGAGATTTAAGCGGGAGATGCTTCCATAGTTGGCATCATTTCAGCAGCTCCAAAAATATCTTCCTGTCTCCAGAATATACTCCATACTCAAAATCCCACTACATGTGACACAATCTTTTATTTCACAACAGAATTTGGAAAAACAATGTTGAATACATAAATCTTCCTAACCAAATTTACATTTTTAAAAATTGTAGTAAATTTACAATGTTGAGTTAATTTCTGGTATACAGCATAGTGATTCATTTATACATATATATTTTTTCTTTTCATATTCTTTTTCATTATCGGCCATTGTAAGGTATTGAATATAGTCCACTGTGCTATAGAGTGGGACCTTGTTGTTTATCTATTTTATATATAGAAGTTAGTATCTACAAATCCCAAGCTCCCAATTTATCCCTCCCCACTTTTCCTGCCCCCAGGTAATCATTAATTTGTTTTCTATGTCTGTGAGTCTGTTTCTATTTTGTAAATATGTTTAGTTGTGTCCCCCCTTTTTTTAGATTTCACATATAAGTGATATGTGGTATTTTTCTTTTTCTTTCTGGCTTACCTCACTTAGTATGATGATCTCCAGGTCCATCCATGTTGCTGCAAATGGCATTATTTTATTCTTTTTAATGGCTGAGTGGTATTCCATTGTACATAAAAACCACAACTTCTTTATCCAGTCATTTGTCGATAGACATTTGGGTTGTTTCCATGTCTTGGCTATTGTAAATAGTGCTGCTATGAACATTAGGATGCATGTATCTTTTTGAGTTACAGTTTTCTCCAGATATATGCCCAGGAGTGGGACTGCTGGATCATGGGGTAGGCCTCTTTTCAGTTTTCTGAGGAATCTCCATACTGTTCTCCATAGTGGCTGAACCCAACTGCATTCCCACCAACAGTGTAGGAGGGTTCCCTTTTCTCCACACCCTCTTCAGCATTTATCATATGTGGACTTTTTAATGACGGCCATTCTGATGAGTGTTGGGTGATTCCTCACTGTAGTTTTGATTTGCATTTCTCTGATAATTAGCATTTCCAATGTAAATTTTTTATTAAAGTTAAAATGACTGATAGCTGAGCTTTTCCTGGGAGACCACTGTGATAGAATTACCCTACTATCCTGAGTGGGAGGATGCCTTTTTGCAGACAAGGGAAAGGAACAGAAAAGGAGACATATCGACCACTATCTCATTTTACCTTTACCCATTGTACTCAATAACAACCACAAAAATTTAAATTTCGACTGAAAGTGAAATAAGTTGCTGAAAATTCAAACAACCCCAAAAATGTATAAAATGTATACAGTGCCATGCTAACCCCTACTGAAGATCTCCAGGTCCTTAGACCTCTCTCCAGAAAGAACTATTGTCAGGAAATGTTGAAGTTCATTTCCCCTGAAATATTCCCCAGATATACAAGCGTATATGCATATATAATACACTATGTGTGTATACGTATGTGTGTGTCATGGGTGTTGTGTGTGCATCTTCATTCTCTTTAGTTACCCAGATGAAAGTAGGAAGTGCCTTACTCCTCCCAACAATGTGTCTTCAAGAACACTCCTCTCAGCCCATGCAGACAAGCTTATTTTCTTTAGTACCTGCAGTATAGGGGCTTCTCAATCCTGGCACTACGGATGTTTTGGGCCAGATAATTCTTTGTCACAGAGGGCGATCATGGGCATCATAGAGTGTTTAGAGCATCTCTGGCCTCGGCCCACTAGTGACAGTAGCACCTCCCTTATTATGAAAACCAAAAATATCTCCAGAAATTACCAGATGTTCCCTGGTGTGCAAAATCACCCTTGGTTGGGCAATGTGGCTTTAAGGGATCCTATTGTATAAATATGTACTCCCTTTTGAAAAACATTTAGGTTGTTCCCAGCTTTTGAAATGCTGTACCAAACATTCCAAATCTGTCTCTGAGTAAACGTATAAGCCTATCTCTAGAATAAGTTCCTAGATGAATTTGCATGTCAAAGAGGATGCGTATTTTACGTTTGTATGGATATTGCCAAATTGCCCTTCTTTTATACCCGTTTTGCCTTAGAACTACTCTGTCAGAATCACTTGCTGATCTCTGGGTGGGGAAGAGGACGCTCAATAAACGTTTAAATCAGATATCCAAAAGCTCTAAAGATGATGACAGCAGCAGTCAATTGCATTGACCAAGACCATGCTGGAGAAGAAGATGGCAAGCCAGATGTTTAGATTTCAAGGCAGGGGGAGTCTGAGAGAGGAGGAAAGGCAGCAAATTATTAGGGGATGAAAAAGCAAACATTTGTTCTGTGTCTTCTACATCCAGGTGCTGTGATACGCACTTTGCATATGTTACTTCCACTGTGTTAGGAATTATCATTATGGCTCGTGCAGGGATTGGCTTGTCTCTGGGCATGGGCCCAAACCAGGTGAGCAGGCTTAAGGACTCAACACTGCCAACATCAGTGCAGGTGCTGTTTCCCTTGTGCAAAGAGAATATCCACCTCCTCTACAGCCTGAAGATAGACTCAGTTTCGTGGGGGGTAGTTTTCACTGAAATTGTCCACTCCTCCAGTCCTTCCAAGAGTCCTGTGATAGATGTTTATGCCATATATTAATTCTAAAGTCAGAAATCAGTGGTCAAAAAGTTGGATTGGCTCACAGATACAATTTGTTTGCCTCCTACATTGTTATAAAAAATCGAGCCAAGATTTGAAAATCAAAAGATGTTATAGAAAATCTTGAGTTCTGGTTTCTCTTGTTAAAGGATGACCATCTCCAACAGTGGGTAGGTGTTCCACTTGGCAGCCAAGCATGAGCTGAGTGAGTAGTAGCTGCCCCTTAAGGCAGGGCATTTGCTCTCCACTTTACCCTAGTCCCCACCACTCCCTATTGCCTCCTTGATGTAAAGATGTAGGCTCAGTTGTTGTTGAAATAATAGCCCTGATGTTTATCTTCCAATTGAGAAACTTTTTGTTGTAAACATTCTTTAAATCATAGTGAAAGGAAAGTTAGAAAGGAGCCACAAACACTAGAAAATAGTAAGGAAGATATGCCTGGCTCAACGGCTCTCCAACCTCTCTGCCCATTAGAATTAGTCACCTTAAAAGTCTTTCAAAAATCATCAATGCCTGAATCTCACCTCTTCACCTTCATTGATTTGAGAAGGATCACTGGCATCAGTAGTTTTTAAAAGTATCCAAGTGATAACTAATGCAGAGAAACTATTGATACATCTGAGACCTAATTTAAGTCACTGTTTGTATAACCTGGCACCTGGCATTTCAGTTTTGGATTACCTACCCCAAGTCAACTACTTGAACCACATCGCTTATACAATTGTCATCTTAGGGTAATTTAACCCAGTAAGGGTAGAGTCAAAGCAAAGCCCACTTTAGGACATAATAGATGCTAAATAAAGGTACGTAGTTTCTCACTTACCTTGTGTTCAGGCCATTGCTCCTCTTCTCTCTCACTTTATCTGACTAACCCAGTCCATCTCATCTTCAACATACCATATAATCTCTCTTTACTGTGTCCATTTTTTCTCCTTATTAACAGTTCCAGTTTTCAAATGAAGAAACTGGGTTTCAGAGAGCTCAGTCAACTTAGAGAAGATCATTCACACTCTCAGTAAAGGGCAGACCAAAGGCTCAACTCAGATTTTTCTGATCACAAAACCTATGCTCTTTCCAACCACACCACTGTATTCCACAGTATTATTACTGCTCCTCTTATTTTTGAAAGCCCTTGGACTGGAGATAAAGCCTTTTATTTCACAAGGAGGAACGGAGCTTGGGGGAAAATGCCTCTGGAGGGGGTAGAGTAATAAAATAGAACCACACTGATGTTGTACATGACTAATTGCAGATCCTTTCGTGAGAATTACTACAACATTATTTTTTGCTGGTTATAAGAATTTTTACATGCTTGTTGAAAAAATATCTGGAAAAAAGATAAAAAATAGAAGGAAGACATCTACTAGAGAATGACCGTTCTTGAAAGCCACTCTTAATATTTTGATGTGTTTTTTATTCTCATCCATTTATCTCAAAATTGAGATCAAATGATAGACACAATTTTCTCTCCCAAATCATCAGCTGGTATTATATACTGACTATTCCACCAATTCCTGGAAAAGTCTTCGAGTTTTTGAAAGATGTCTAATGGCTGCAAAATATCTTGTAGCAAAGAGCCACTATCATTTATTTAACCAGTTTTAGCAGCGAATGATAGAAATGGATTTTGAAAGATGTGGGGATATTTTACAAATGGACAAGGGAACACAAGAACTTGTATGCCAGCTCTGTGTCAATACACACTGACCTGGTTTGCTTCCCAAGATCCACAGCTGTAACTGCTCTGTGCTCATGGTTGACTATTTGATTTGGATTTGAACTGAATCTTTGGAGAGTTTAGATTATGCCAGTCTTACAAAGGAGAAAGATCAACCTTAAAATAGAGGAAAAAAAGGTAGGAAACAGTAAACGAGGATTATTTCATTAAGTTGGAAATGCATGGGTACTTTTCTTCGCCTTTGACAACACTAAGAGGGCAGTCAGCACTTTTTAGTGGCGCACACATTGAAAAATAGAAAGTGACTTGTGAATATCTTCTTAAACTAGCATAATCACTAATTAATTATAAGATTTTATACTTTAACATTTAAACATTATTCATTGGACACATATACTATGTGAAACACTAGACATTTAGGGTATAATGATGGGCAAGAGAGACAGAATTCATCTTCTGGTTGATTTGGAAAATGTAATATTATTATGTAATGCTACTTTCTCATTTATAAAATAAAGGAATCTCTATAGCCTCTTTCAGTAGTAAAATATTATTTTCTCACCTCATTCATTAACTTAAGAAACATTTGCTACCTGACTACAGCGTTGCATGCATTTTGCTAGTTGTTGCTGATGCAAAGTTACTTGCTCTTAAGGAACTCACTGTACGGTGAAAGTAGGTAATAGCAACATAATTTACAATGAAATGCAATGGCTTGCTATTATGGAAGTATGCAGCGGGTAATTAGGGTCACCTACAGAAAGCATCTGTTTTTCTGAGAGGGAATGGGAAGTCTGAAACAGTGTAGTAGAGGAGAAGAAATTGAGTTTTCCTAACACAGGAGCAAAAGTGTTTCATGCTGAGCATCAGGGAAGGGACATGTAGCATATACACAACCACAGGAACGTGAGAGGACATCATATACTCAGAAAATGATTGAGACATAAATCATGCTTCTTACTCTAGCCATTCTACAAGTGTTTATTGCACACCTAGAGTGCTAGGTGCTGCACTGAGCCCCAGAAATAAAAGGGCGATCAGCAGGAATGTGGGTCCTGACTTCAGAGGGCTTAAAGTTTACTGATGGAGACACACAAGAGACAAATAATCACTCAGCTCAATCAACACATAATTACAGATTGTCACAAGGGCTATGAAGGAGAATTCTAGAGTCACCCCAGTAGGCTTAAACATTTTAAGAATCATCTGGGAAAAATGAGATGAACACTCCAAGTGGTAGAAATAATATGTTCAAAATATCTCTTAAAGAAGGTTGGACATAGTGATTTGGTGGGCTTTGCAGAAGCAAGCAGAACAGAGGGGATTGGCACAAGGTAAGTTTCAAGCAGAGACTTAGACCAAGGGTCATCTTGGGCCATGATCATTTCTTACTGAGGTCTTCGATTATGCTAAACATTTACTAACGTGGTCTTTCAATCCTGTTATTTAGCCTCTACCTAGTTCCCAAGTTTCTTCTTTACTATGTTTCTCCTCCTAAGTGGACCTCTGGAATTTTCTACCATTTACTTCATTTTTCAGGAACTGCTCTTCCCCAGTTCTCATGGTTATCATGGTGCTCCCAGCCTCATCACACATGCTGGTTCCTGGTGATTGGTTTTAGGGATCCGCACAGCTTCAAGTTAGGCCAATCAGAGTGCCCCTTGCTTCAGGCCAGAGTATATGAGTCAAGTGTTTTTTCCAGTAAGTTTGTTCCCAGATCATTTTTCTTTATTTCCAATTCCAGAGGATGTGTGGTAGCCCACACCATGAGTTGCACAAAGTGCTATTTTACTTTTTTTGCTAACAACTGGAGCAGAAAACAATACAGGATCTCCTGAACCTTTGCTGTTGTGTCTGGAATGTGCCTGAAACAACTAGTGTTTATTGTAGACAAAAATGTCCAGGGGAAAGATGCCACTCACCTTCACACCACACTGCATATTTATGGTTTAGCCAAAAGGAGGGTTGAAAAGATCTGATATTTGTAAGTAACAAAGACTATATCAGGGGATCTCTGGACCCAGGTGCTGGGACAGGAAGTATGAATACCGTGGGTCATACCTGCACCTCGACATCCCTGGGAATAGCCTTGAGGAGACTTTTCATGCTGGGATGACCAATACAAAAAGCCTTGGCATTTTCCTGTAAACTGGCTCAGTCTACTTCATCACTGAACTCAAAGAAAAAGAGAAAAAGAAAATTGTCCTTCTTCACTTACTTACAATGCCCAAAGAGGCATTGGTCTATCCTAGAGTGCATCAAAGCAAAAGAAGGCATAAAGGACACAGAAATTTTGGTAATTCAAACAACAGTAGCTGGCATAGCACATGCACAGTCCTACTGATGGGCACTCTTTTTCCCGGGGCTTTTGAGGTTGTCTGGATGGACAAGTGGAAGTTCTAGAAGGAAACACAAGCTTCTTAGAATCCTTATCTGGAGAAAATTTCTCTGAGAAGGCTATTTTCTCAGACTGTGTGTGAGGAGGACATGTGCTTGGTTATCCCAAATACAAAGTGGAGAGGGGACAGATGTCATAGCCAGACCACCTTCATACTTCTTAAGAAGTGGGACTTGCCATCTATAATGCTATCTTAAGGTTTATGCTTGTAAAGGGAGATTTTGAATTGTTACTCCATGAATAAATGAAATGCTAATTTTGAGGAGACGATGAGGAGAGATGTTAGACATAATGCAGAAAAAGCCCCAAATGACTGTGTGGTTCATTATGGTCAGTAAAATTCTGCTAAATGCGTCCAGGGCTTTGCAGAACCTTTAATACATTAATTTATGTTATGAATCTGTAAAGAAGCAGAACTATAATCATGATTTCCCCAAGTTCACTTAAATAAAGGAATCTTTTATTTTTCTATCCAGATTCTTGAAGGACTCATTCTTATAATAATGTGACTAATGCTAATTGAGCATTTAATATGTGCCAGGAACTACAGTAATTGGTTTACACAAATTATTTAACACTCACGAGAAGTCAAAGATGTAAAATCTATTACTCCTCTCCTTCAGGGAGGAAAACTAAGGCTCTGTGTATTTAACAACTTCCCCAGACTCACGCTTGTGTATGGAGATGCCTTGATTTGAACCAAAGCAGTCTGACTCCAGAAGTTTTGCTGTTAACCACCTGATATTGCCACCCATAGTTCTAGCATGAAGAAAAGCTGGCAAAGAATGTAGAACTCTTTAACGATACTCACCTTCTATATGAATTGGTCTTTTATCACCTGGAGTTATACTGTTTTAGAACATCTGATATCCCTACATTGGTCTAATAGAATTCACAACAGTGAGTAATGTTTTCGCTGAATCCACCAATATTTCTACAAGGAAACTTACCAATTTATTTTTAAAAACCAACATCATAGAGAACCTTAGCTATGCTTTCCAGTTGTCCCTCACCTGGGGGAGGTGGATGGGTCTGTAATTAACTTCTCTTAAAAAAAGGAATCTTTATATAGAAGGAAACAAAACACAAGATTTCTGTCTCCATGGAGCTCCTGTTGCTTTTTTGTAATCTTGAAATGTAAAAGTTCACAGTAGATTATTACTCTAACTTTAGAGCTAAAAACCTCACAATATTTTAGTTAAGACCATCATAAGCCAGAAAAATGCTGCAGAAGCTATATGGGGTTTTAGATTCCTGCTATGTGGACATTTCAGCTGCCTTTAAAATTAAAATCAACATAGAAAACATGATTTCATCATCTGGATAAGTAACTGAACACACACATGCACACGTGGACACACGTACGCACATACACACGCACATGCGCACACGCACATGCATACGTGCGTACACACACACACACACACACACACACAGTGAATTCAACAAGGGCTAACAGAAATATTGAGCCTGGAGAGATTCATCCGGAATCAGACAAACCACCTTTCTCAAACTTCAACTGTAACTTTCACATGTACATTCACGCCATGTATTGTATGGGTCAGTGGGCTGAAACCACATGGTTTTTGAGATAGTTAATGTTATCAAAGAAGCATCTGGAGGATGTTCAAGGTTAATGAGAATGCCATTCTTGAACGTCTTATTGAACATTGGGAGTTCCTTCTAAGACGTCTAGATTCTAGTAAGCCATCATTTTTTTTTATCAATATGAGCTAAAATTTTGCTTATTTTATCAACATTCTCTCTTTTCACAAATGAAATGTCAGAAATGAATAAACAGCACTCTCAAAGTTTCCCCATTTAATATACGAAAGGATATAGACATATAAGCAACCAGCTGTGTATTCATATGTGGACAACATAATACCAAAGCCAATTGTGCAAATACAATCTCAAAGTAGTTTTCTGTAAAACTCAGATGTTTGATTGCATTGCAGCATTACTAACTTAAGTGAAGCACACTTAAAATATTCTGTTTTTATTTTGAGGAACATTTCTTATGCCCAAAGTTGTTTTTTTTCCCTTTTATTTCCTAAGAAATTTCACTAAGTAGCCTGTTGCAGGTGAGGGCACCAAGGCTGAGAAAGGTGAAGTGACTTCTCTAAAGTTACACAGCCCAACAAATGGACGAGTCAGGATGGACTGAGATGTGTGATTCTCTGACTAGACTGCCCATGAGTTTCCTTTACTCTTTGATTAAACTCTGATTTCTGTGGTGGGGGGAAGGAAAAGAAAATTAATTTGGGGGGGCTATACACACCTTTACTACAACACAAAATCAAGAATACACTTGGATTCTTCCTAGGTTCTCTGATCACTTTTAGATCACACTCTAGTCAGGACCACCTTAATTCTGAGGATCAGGCTTGAATGAATAAAAGCATACTAGAATCTCCAAAAAATGCCCATCATTGGCATTTTCCTGATTCTTTATTAACATCACTGGGCTATGGATGGTTACAAACTTCCTAACTCAATTGGTACTTAGTCCTGGGCAACTAAGGTGCTCTGAGGGGGTTTCTCGTTTTGGATATCCGTGCTTTGTGACGTTTGTAATCCTACGGCACTGTAACAGCTGGCAGAACTCATCCTGAGCTCCTAAATAGGCGGTGGGAGAAATCTGGGGGGAGAGGATCTTCTAGAGAACATTCTTGATGCAGAACAAGCTGAGGGAGAGATAATGGTTGATGTTAAGATTTCTCTTTATTCTTTCACTATACTGCACTCCATTTTTGATATTGGTAAAATCTGAGAAGTAAACGTCATTCTGTTAAACTGTAAGAAAAAGCTAATTTGCCCCACCATGGCCGGGTGAGGAAAGCGGGCCTAATTTCGATCAGACGCCCTCTGATGGCAGCAGTATGAAATTGGGCATCCATAAACACAGCGGGGAGCTCTGGACTTCAAGTTGTGGTGCTGGACTCGTGGGAAAGGACGTATGTACTTAGAGCAGCTTTTTTTCTGGACACTCCTCACCCAAGCCTCCAAATATATTGACATCTAAGAAAACCCTTTGATTGATAGTTTTCTATTTTACAAAGCAATTTTATGTATGAAGACTTCATTAAATCTTCACCATACTCTATGATGGTTACTATTATTTCTTTCTGTTGTGAATGAGGAATGAGGCTGAGAGAAGGTAAATGACTTGCCCAAGTCACACAGGTAATAAACAGATGAGCTCTTCCAAAGCTCACTAACATTCAAGAAGTACCAAATATGGAAGCATGATTTAAACCAATAGAGAGTCCAGACTGACTATTAAATTATCATATGTATTTTTATTATAATATTCAAATACAAAGGAAGATATATGATTTGCTATTCTCACATCTGCCTAGCGGGTTGAAAATCCAATGTTTGCATGTAGCAGAGTTTGAAAAGTTTCAGATCTTTTTAAATTAATATTTCTACTACAATTAACCCACATTTAGTTAAGGTGGGAAAAAGAAGTTTTACGTACCAAGTTGTTTGTTGGTATTTGCTTTAAACGATGACATAAAGTAAATATTTCCCAAAGACTTTGATTTAATGGTAGAAAAAGGGATGGAATATTATGTAACCATTAAAGTAATGTTTATGAGATGCTTTTGTTAATACGGAAAATTCTTTTTATGAAGACACAAAGGAAAGCAGAATATACAAGTGTATATATTCAGGAAATATATATGCAAAAGAAACAGAAGGAAAAAACTGGAATCTCATCAGTAATTGTAAAGATAAGATTGTGAGTGATAATGTATGTATTCTTTTTTTCTGCTTCTATCCATTTGGATGGTTTTCCAAAATGATAATTTTTTTTCTTTATAATTTAAAAACATGATTTTAAAAGGTAAAAAATGCACTTTGAAAAATCAGATGAAAGTGTGTGGTGCACTAGTGTGACATTTTGGCTGGGGCTTTTCCCTGAAGTCAGAGAGCCTGGCTGGGCTCAGTTGGTGGGTGATGCTAACTTGTCTCTAAAGGATCTTTCTGCGTCTGTTTCCTATGACTATGGACCAGAATGACCAGTGTCCATCTCTTGGCTTCTTCCTTCCTGAGAGCACCCTGATGTCCTTTCCAGGCAACTCCTCACTGTGTGTAGTCGGGGCGTGAGGGAGGGCTGCCTTCCCACTCTTTCTCCTCCTCTAGGCTACCCGTAAGCTCGGGCTTTGAATTTTGACCTAGTGGCTCTAGAACATAGTGTTGGGTGAAGATCATTTGATTTCTATGCTATGGAACTACTGCCATGTTTCCTTCTAACAGTTTGGAGCTCTTCCAGTGCCTGTTCATTCGTAAGCCTAGCTTCTCCAGCCTGCCTTCAGTTCTGTGACCTCTTATCTTTCCAGGAGATTCCTTTCCATTGAATTAATCTAGAATCATGTTCCATTGCTTTGAATCCAGAACGCTGACTAATACACCCCCTGACGGCCATTCTCCATTGTGAGTAGCAGCAAATACGTTCCTTCAGGTCCATAAAAATTAGCAAGGAAGCACTGTCAGTATTCAAATAAAATTAAAAGTAAAGGCTAACTGCCGTTAACATAACACCTCATCCAGAAGGACCTAGTGAAAGCACCAAAGGTCATGATATAGGCAATTCAAAGCTTTAAAAGTGTTTTAATGTCATAAACACATTTTAGGCTTCAGTATGATCTGAGAACTAATTCTTATAGTAGCCATGAAGGAAGCTGGGGGGATGCTCAGGGATTAAAATGCCATTTTCCCATTGGAAGCAGAAGACTGCAGTACATTGCAGAGTTCTTGATTGTCGTGCTCCTAGACACGGGATTTTTTTTTTTTTTTTTTTTTTTTTTTGGTTGTTACTCTGGCTGTTCTTCAAGACCTTTGTTGAGAAGGACATAGTCTTTGGCCAGTTTAAGCTACTTTCAGTGTTCTGAAGATAACCTGCTAATGCTCCAATTCCTTTGTAATTAAAATCTTCCCAGAGTGGTGCATTCGATTTGTAATAACTCTCTCATGACAGCGAAGCCAAGCAGAGGACCCAAGTCATCAGCCTGTTTTCCTGTAGTCTTTTACAGAATAACATTCCTCACCACAGACACTCAGCTCCTTAAAGCAGCTTTTAACTCAAGGAGACAAGCGTTCTTTTAGAGGGTCCAAAAACCCAAGCAGCTTTTAAAACAGGACGCTGACATAATTGGGCTTTGGTTCTATTTACTTAGCAAGTGGGTTAACCAGGATAACAAGTTTGACTTGCAAATAAATTTCTTCAAAAGGATACAAAGAAAGCTACCCTAACTTCAGAAACAGCAGTGGGGCTGGAGGCTCCAGGTTGGGATGGGGACGGAAGGAGCTGGCGTTGGTTCTCCCCTGTACTGACTATTAACTCCTCTCCTGCTCTCATTCCTCCTTGCCTCCCAGCCCACCTGGGGTGAGATGGGCAGGAGCTGCTGGCAGGTCTCTTGAAGAGGTTACAGCAGGAGGATGAGCCCAGCATTTTTAGGCTCCAGAAAACCCAGAGACTCTGCTTTCTTTTTAGAGCCAAAGTAATGCCCTGCGTGTTGCCACTTTGCACGCTGTCTAGTCCCAGAGATAAAACCTGCCTGCCCTGTTTCTTCCCCGCCATACCGATTCTCTCCTCCCAAACCCTGGGCAGCGTTTTCTCATCCGCCTAAATCAGCTGAAGACTTTATTACTGAACTTCAGTGGTCATAATATGAGCTCAGTCTGCCTTTCCCAACCTCCCTTTGCTCTCAGCTTCTTATGACTGTTTCAGCAAACAATTCTCTTCCTAGCCCTGGTTCCCGTGCCTTCTGCCTCCAAGACACCCCATTTGCTTAGATGCCCTTTCTGGTTCTACTCACCACTAAAGTAATACCTCTCTCATGTTATCCTTTTTTTTTTTTAGGTACAATTTTACATCACTTCTTTGCTTTTTCTACACTTCCTCTGGACCAGGTATTTTAAGCACTGGAATAAACCACGGTTGAAATTACACACGGTCCCTGATTTCAGAGCTTACCGTCTAGTAGAGAAACAGAAAAGTTAATGAGAGTGCATGCAGTAAGTGGTGGGGTAAACTGAGTGCTTTGGGGATAACTGCAGGGGTCCTCCAACCCCAGAGCTGTGATCAGAGTTGTCTTCCTCGATAAAGTAAGAACTAAAGGAGCAGGGAGATTAAGTAGGATTCAGTAAGGTGAGTTTAACAAGCCAAGGAGACAGGTTTTTGGTTTTTTTTTTCTTGTTTTTGTCAATTGTGTAGTTAATTCACACACATTATGAAATTTTGGGAAAATAGAAAATGATAAAGAAGAATAAAAACAATTAAGTCCTTATCATTCAAATATTAGCCATTAACATCATGGCACCTTGCCTTCTAATCCTGAGTGTGCGTGTGCTGGGGGATGAGGAAGTAATGAAGAAATGAGCTCGGTTTTGTATTTATCAAATTATTTACTGTATATACGATTTTTGAATGCTGCTTTTTTTTTCACTTCAAATGGTACTATAAGCTTTGTTTCACTCCATTAAATCTTTCAAAAACACCATTTTAATGGCTCATTTGGTTTTTCTACATGAGTCCCTCCTGGTTTCTCTCACTCCTCTGGTCACACTAGTCATCTCTCTTGTTCATGCCCTTGTATCAGACTTGCCTTCTTAGCACTCACTTGGAATTGATCATATCGGTCACATTTGTCACCTCCATCGTTTGCGGAAATTTAGAAAGACCCGGTGCCCCCAGATGGTTAGATCAAAGGTGCTTAAACCCAGGGCATTCCAGGCATCACCTTTCACTGCCTCTGGGGCTCCCCTCCTCGTGTGGTCAGTAAGTGTTTCTGATGAATCTATCAATTGATATTCCTTTAGAACATAAACACGAATCAAGCTAACACACCTTGGCTAAATCTACTCTGAACCTTGTCTGACTCCTTTCATTGGGCAACATCTCAGTTCCTTACACTGTGAGTTATTGATTTTGCCAGTCATCGTTTGTCCTGGAACTTTCCCTTTAATCCAGGTTAGGGAAGAGGTTAGGACATCAGGTGCCAGGTATTGATGGCTTCCCTTGCTGAAACAGTGAGTTCATTGGCAGCTGCTCTGGAAATCCATGCACGGAAGTCACCATCATTATATCCGCATTCCCTCCTGTCATTATGATTATCACCACAGTCAACATGATCATGATTGTTGACATCATTCATAGTCTGCTCCCTGTATGCCAGTCACTGTGCTTAGTGAGTTACTCGTATTATATTATTGAAATTTCAAAATAACCACCTGAGGTGAGTGTTACTGGCATTCCTACTTCCAAGAATTAAGAAAAAAATAAATGGCTGGGTTAATGATTGAACCAGATTTATCTGATTCCAGAGTGTGTGATTTTAGGAAAGAAGGAATAAGAGAAGGTGTGTGGGTGTGTGTGTGTGTTTGTGTGGAGTCAGAAGGTAGAGAGAAGGAAATTGGGAGATGCAGAGATAGAAACTATCTTCACTTTAGGGAGATTTGAGAGCGCTCACTAGACTTTCTGTTTCTTACTTTAAAAAGTCTGTTAGGCGAAAGCCCAATGCTCATGTTGGCACTGAGAACCCAAGGGCATTTATGGCAAAGGAAGATGATGTTCATTTGCAGTCCTGGTTTCTATTTCCCTACAAGTATTACTCTTACACTTGTTGCTGTCTTTTCTGTCCTAAATACAGGTCTTCCTGATAGTTTTTCCTCCAGCCTCACTGAGTTCTGGAGTCAAAGAGAAGTCCATGCTGCTGTATTTTAAGCTTGGATTGGTGATAACATGGCCAGATTGCCAATGGATTTCTTGAACTATATTCACATACTTTTATTTCTGTTTATGTTTCTCTTTCTCTTCTTTAGTTCATCTTTCCCCCACTTCTATCCTGACACCAAATACAGGATAGAAAACATACAGATGTCTTGTAATAATCATATTTTAACATGTTTCTGTATATTATGATGTTTTGATATCTTAAAATACTTTTCCAGCTGGCTGGAGGGGAGACTGCCCTTCTAGGGCTGGCCGGTTCTTGGAGATAGCAAGGGGCCCAGCGTGGAGCTGACTTGGACATGCAAACTCACCAGTCCAGAGCCAAACCACCTCTATCCGGTTCCTTCGCCCCAGCAGGCAATATTCACCTGACTTAATAATCCCAGGGCCAGGGGCCAGGCAACTAGAAGCGACCCCTATTGCCCAAAGGCAGTCAAAACTATTCAAACTATCCTTTCGTAAACTGTTCACCTTGTCCTGAATTGTCTTTCCTGTCAGTAAAGGCTCTGAACCTATTCCTTGCTCCTGCTTCTGTTTCCTGAAACCTCATATCCCTTCTGTAGCTCAGCGGTGAGCCACGCCTCACTAGGGGGACTTTGAGTGACATTAAACCTTTCTTTCAATGCTTTGACCTCTATGTGTTGTCATGCAGTCACGTTGAGAATTACAATCTGGGTACAGATAATGTTTAATGTAAGATATTTGTGGCAGACAGACTCTAAGGTGCCCCCATGGTCTCCATCTCCTGGGGTGCATAGCCTCGTAGAAGGTCTTCCCCTTAGGCATGAGTAAGTGTACCTGTGACTTTCTCCAGCCGGTGGAATATGGCAAAGGTGATGAGATGTCACTTTTATAATTAAGCTACTTTATAACAGATTCTATCCTGCTGGGATGCTCATTTCTGAGACTTTATTGGCTGGCCTGGTGTAGGCAAAGAACTCTGGGCAACCTCTAGTTGTTGATGGGGCCTCCAGCCCTCAGCCAGCAAGAAGCTGGGGCCCTGAGGCTTACAGCCTCAAAGAAATTCTGAGAACAACCTGAGTTGAGAGTGAAATGGATTCTTTTCATTCGAGTCTCCAGTTAAGAAAGTAGTCCACTTGGCACACTTTGAATGTAGTCCGTAAATCAGAAGACCCAGGTAGGCCATTCCTCAAGCTCCCACAAAAACTAGCAGATAATTGAGTGTGTTCTTTTAAGTTGCTACGTTTGTAGCCATTTTTACATAGCAATAGATAACTAATAAAGCATTCGAGGGCAATCTGGCTTCTCCTCCTTGCCTTCCTGATTCATTCTGGCAGAAGTCACCAGCGCCCTCTGGATCACCAGCATCATTCGGATCCTTTTGGTCTTTACAGCACAGGCCCTCTCGGGGACGTTCCCACCTACACCTTTTGAGACTCTTTACTTCAGTGTTGAACTAAAAGCACACATCAGACTTAATGTGGAACTCTCTCAAAATACACACGTCCAGGCCCTCCTAAGGGGAATTAAGTCAGATCGGAGAGGCTAGAGTGGATCGTGAGCATATGTATTTTGAGAAGGTAACACAGGTGGTTCTCGGGGCAGTCTTCCAGAGGAGGTGCTGCTGGCCCAACCCCGTCCCTTCTGGGATCCTGTGCTCTCCTCAAGGATAGGGTTCTCCCAGGTTCCATTCCGGCCTCACTGCCTTACTTCTTTCCACATGCTTCATTGGCCAGTGTAATCTATCCCTGATGCTTTACAACCGTCCACTTGCTGATGACGCCAAAGTCTCTGTCTTCATCTTGAATTCATACCTGAAGACAACTTACTGAACATATGCGTCTGAATGTTTTGCAGCCTCCTCCAGCTCAGCACATTGAGAACTACACTCACCATTCCAGCCTCACTCATCAGCCTGCCCTCTCCCTGTATTTTCTTGCCCAGTGAATGGTGGCCCTCTCCGTTCAGACACTGAAGTCAGAAAACTGGGAGGTTATTTCAAGCTTTAAACCCTTTTAATGACTCCTTATCATCTACAGAATTATTCTGTATTCCTTCGTCTCCCCAAGGCTTCCCTGAACCATCCCCAACCTATTACCTTAATTCCTGCCCTCAGCTTCTTACGTTTGGTGTGTGGATAATCCTTAACTTCTTGAAGTTAACCACATTTACCATTCTGTTTCTTACTTTATTCAATTTTCCCCTCTGTAAAAGCCTTCCCAGGTTTATTCCCCTAACTCTCATCTCGTCTGCATTTTATCTCTTCTCCTTGCCTGACTTTGTAGGTGTATCTAAGAGTTCCTCTTGTGTGACTACAGTGTGCTATAACATACATACATCTTCCATTTGTTCTTAACCTATCATTCACGTATTTATATCTGCCTGCCTTCCTCTATTGGACTATAGGTACTTTGAGGGCAGAACCTGTGTCTAATTTCCCTTTTGCATTTCCAGTGCCAGAAAGTGTGCCTTGGGGGATAGAAAGTGCTCAGCTGGACCAAACTTTGGTTGAACCGACTGATAACAGGTGTAAGTATAGTAATATTTCAGGTATGTTTAGCTCCTATAAAACCCTTGAAATTTTGGATATTGCACAGAGAATTGGAAGAGATGGAAATGAGGAGGCAGGGCATTCTGTGGCTCAATTGCTCCTAGCTGCTCCAGTGGATGACTCTGCTGGAACCACTATGGGTGTAGACTTCTGGAGATTGCCTCTGAGGGTTTGGTCAAAGCACTTAATTACTGCTTTTTAAATTCTTTCATATTCAAGTCCTAACATTGTTCAAGTTTCTTCAGTTATTTTAGCTGTGTTTTCAGAAAGTCTTGCTACTTCTTACAAATAAATCAACCTAATGGAAATGGAGCAGTGGTGGAGGTGGTGGGTGGAGAGGTAAACGGGAGGGAGACTGAAGGGGAGGAAAATCAGATAAAGATCAACACATGCAGTCACACATTATGAATCTGTAGCAACGTTCCTCTGAATCCGCAACCTGCTTGCTCTGAGATCGCCTCTCTGAACTGTACACCGGAATGAAATTTATAAGAAAATTGAGGGGTGCCAGGTGTGATTGGGGTTAGGCTAGGCATTGCAAAAGGTCCCTTAATGGTTGTCGACTGGAACAAGTCAGGGCTGAACTTTGACCTTTTCATTTATCTTTAAAGCAGATTGAGTTTACAGATAATTAGAGGGTTTCTTGGTTGTTTTCCTTTGATGTTTTCCTAGCTTGTGGAAGACACGCTGCACAAACAAAGAGAGCCAAGCACCAGAATACTGCGGGCTCACTTTCCTCGCTTTTTTTTTTTTTTTTTTTTTTTTTTGCCAGCCCTGAAATACTGCTAAGGCTCCGTCTCTGGGAACTTCAGAGCTCCTGAAGTCAGTTCTGGACTGAAAGTCACGCCCAATGAATTTTGGAAAACGGACAGCCACACTTTCCAGGCCGCTATTCCTGGGATAAAAGGTAAATCATGGGACGACGATGAAAGCAAAACAAGGCCGTAAGGTAGAGCAAGACCAGATTCTGCATCTTATTTCTGAGGCCTGGTAAAGTGTGGGCTGCAAGGAAATCTGTGTTTGTGGAAAAACGCTACGTGCATTTGATTCAGGCAGATATATTTAGTGCAGGCAGATGTATTGAAGGATGGCAGATGGGTTTGATGAAGCCAGATGTATAAAAGCAGTCAGATGCATGTGTATCTTCCTTTCACTTGAAAGGAAGAAGAGAAAGGTGAAACTAAATCTACATATAAACGTGGGTGGTGACCAAGGTGACACCAACATTTAGGCATTTAGACACGGGGGAAACTCAGTTATATTTTCTGTATTAACCATAGAATCCACACATAGTGGATAAAAGAGAACTGTACAAAACCGCTTACAGAGACTGGTAAGTATTAGGCAAACTGGGAGCACAGACCACTGTCTTTTTATGTTTTTACTCTAATGTCTTAGATTCTTCTTGTATGCCTCTCTGATAAATGTTTGTAAATGTTTAATTCCTTTGTTTAGTTTAACTTACTATATTATTTTAAGAAATAACATTTTGTAACTATTTACAAAACTAAACATTTGATTTTCAAACACAATACCTATCTGTTCTCAGACTGAAACAGAAAACATTAAGAACAAGAAAAAACAAGGCAAAATACTTCTTAGGACCAAGTTTCCCTCCTAGTCTGTGTCCTTGTCCTCTCTCTGCTGAAGTGAAGATCTGATCAATTTTTCAGACACCGTAAGTAATGCAGGAAGAGAAGAAGGTAATTTATATGAACAAGCCCATGAATGAGTCATAGCCAATGTCTTGTGTCGCCTCCAAACCCCACTCCTAGCGCTGGGACTTGGAGGGAAGGAACGACATAGAAAATCGATCATTTAGAACCATGTAAAACCAGGAATCACACTTTGCAAAATAAGAATGTAACACTTTACAAACTAATAAATATGAAATCCACCTCTTGCCCCCATCTCTCATATAAGTGGCATGACATAGGTGGCAGTTTCAGTAGAAATGGGAGAAGCTGGCGGGGTTTTTTCTAAGTTAAGAAAATGTCTGGCAGAAATATAATTCCTTTTCTTATCTAGGGTGATATAAAAGTGTATATGAATAAAGATATATTTTATTGGAATTGAACATTGCAATTCATCAGCATACAGTGTGTGTGTTGTTACGCTGGTAGCACTTGTCTGTTAAAATAAGAAGTTCTCATTATCATTCTAGCTTTTATAGTACTTTGAAATAAAAGTCCCAGAGCAAAATAATTTGGCTTTCAGAAGTGATGTGAGGGGGCTATCAAAGGGAATAGAGAATATAGATCTGTGATTTTTTCAGCTGTGGTTTTTAGATGAACCTGTGGAGCTATTTACTAGTGCTAATGTGGCAAGGTTTGAATCCTCCCTCCAGAGACACACTGAGATGGGAAACCCAGCATCTGTGTTTTTTCAGAGTTCCCTAGATGATGCTCGCATCGGCCAGATTGACAAACCCTGCAACAGCAGAACCAAAGAGGCAGAGATGAGATGGACTGCTGGTATTGCCAAAGGAAGTGGTTTCCTGGGGCAAATGGAACTGAATGGGGCATGCTTCCTTGCTCTGGTTCTGTGCCGAGCACACTTTGGGATATAACGTGGCTTCTCATGTTGGTTGTGCCACTGAGGAACTTTGGGCTGATCATGTTAACACCAGTCTTGGTTTATGAGACATTTGCATGTTTCATTATAGCTGAATCAGTAAAACGGCTTCCTAAATGAGCTCTTAGTCTCTTCTAAGATTGATTAGCACAATTAATTTCCCAAAAACTGCTCAGTCCTGAGGCCGTAAAAACTTTGGGTTTAAAGGCTGTAGACAGATAAAAACCACAAGAATCCAACTGAAGCATCGCACCATGTGACTGAGAAATTTTGGCTTTCGTTTGGAGATGCTCATTGAAAACGCTATTATTAATTTTGCGGGCTAAATGTTGTCTCAGTAGACGTAACAGTTTTGGACAACTCTTTTTAGAATTCAACTAATTTTGATTAATGTTTTGAAAAGAATGGCTGGACCTGGAAATGATTTCACACAGTTTCATAAGAAACCTTCTGGGTTCAAGTCACTTTGAGCTTGTGTCATCATTCAGGATGAAGAGAAACGGTCACAACTCTGAGCAAGTTTTGATCACTATGTGATCTCACACGTGTCAGTCGTTTAGTGTCTTTGGGTATCAGTGTTCCTTAGTGCATAGTAAGAGGGTAGAGTTACACTGAGAGGATCTCTAGATTGCTTCTAGATGTAAAACAATGTACACTTATGCACCTGTGGTCTTTTTTTAAAAAATGTACTTTCTTTTATAACAGTTTTAGGTTTACAGAAAAATTGGGATGATAGTACAAAGAGTTCACAGATTATAAACATACTACATGAGCATGGTACATGCGTCATCCTTAACGAACAAGTATTGGTAAACTGTTATCAACCGAAGTCAATACTTCAGTCAGATTTCCTTAGTTATGACCTAATGTTCTCTTTCTGTTCCAGGAGCCCACCCAAGGTAACGTATTACATTTAGGAATCACATCTCCTTGGGCTTCTCTTGTGTGTGACCTTTTCTTAAATGGCCCTTGTTTCTGATGATCTCGATAGTTCAGAGGTGGACTAGTCAGATATTTTGTAAAATGTTCCTCAGTTTTGTCTGATCTTTTTCTCACGATTCGACTGGGCTAATGAGTTTTGAGTGAAGATCACAGGATCAAAGAGACTTATCCAATACATCATATCAAGGGTGCACACTGCCAACATGACTTATCATTATAGCTATAGACCTCGATCACTTGCCTTAGGTCATGTTTGTCAGTTTCTCCCCTGTACAGTCACTCTTTCCTGCCCTTTCCCATACTCTCTGTGCTCTTTTAAAGGAAGTCACTCTGGACAGCCCACCTTAAGGAGTTGGGAGTTAGACTCCACCTCCTGGAGGATGGACTAACTACATAAATTGTTTGGAACCCTGTAAGGGAGATTTGTCTCTTCTTCCCCATTTATTTATCATTTATTTATATCAGTTTGGACTCCTGGATATTTATTTTATACTTTAAGTTATAATCCAATATTACTTTATTTTATTGTTCAAATTATTCCATCTTTGTCCAATAGGCGTTCTTTCAGTGGGCTCTCGGGTCCCTTTCACACGCCCCCATCACTGATCATTTTGTGTGTATTTAATTGCTGTCACTACCCTCTGTTCCAGGCTTATCTTGTACATTTCTTGCCCTTGGAGAATCAAACACTTCTCCCCCAGGAATTCTGGTTCCATTCATTGGAGACCAGTAGTAGAATCCAAGGTCCGGGCTCTGGATGTTCCCCTCGCTGCTGGGATGCTGCTGCTTCTAGCCATGCTCAGCTGCCAGAAAGAGGAAACGTGTGTTTGTGTATATGAGCCTGTGTATAGACACCAATCTATAAATATTTCTATGTCTAACCATCTGTATCTATATTAAGGTAAACACACATTCGTACTGATGTCTCTGACTCGAATCCCTTATGACATAGATCATTCTAGTCTTTTCTGCTTTCTTACCTATAACCTCGCACTCCAACAGTGAGAAACCTGGCTCCCACCATCTGCCATCCATTTATTTAATTGTTCAATTACAGTGTATATGTATAGCGGTATCAGAGCTGTTAACCCATTCCCCCTTGGGAAATAATGTTAGCTAGAGTACAGCACTTATGCACAATTCTTTTTGCCTTAAGACTTACAGACTCCACGCATTTCCAAAGTTACTTAGAACAGATTAATGTCTTTCCCCCTCATTCCTTTAGTGAGATTGTTTTGTACTTAGTAATATGACTAGATAATTATTCTCTCACAATCTGTATGCCATTTTTGGGTTCTTCAGAATCCTAGATTTAAAAAAAAAAACAAAACTTGTATCCATTAAAATTTACTCTTTTGTGATAGAAAGTGTTTTGAGCTTTATTTCTGTGGGTTTTTACTTGTACTTCAGTGATTCATCAGTAAATACAATCATGTGCAGAAACACCTTTGATATACATTCTGGTGATTTTCCAGAGAGTCAGACTTTCTAGAAATGCAGTCTGAAAACTTTTACGTATATAAATTCTTTTGCCTTCACTTTTGCTGCCACCCCAGCTCCACTGTCAGAGGTCTTGGTTGCAGGTAGCAGGACAGTGTTGTGAGCAAGTGGCTCCTCCAATAGAAGCTGGAAAAAAGAGAAAGACCTTTAGAAATGGAATCTCGAACATTAGATGCACGTTTCCCTTTCTTTATTTGCTTTCGTTTTTAAATTAATGAAATACTTTTAACATATTTGTAAGTGGAAAGAAATACAATCACCCCTCATGTATCAATTATTGAGATTTGATGATTACTCCAATTTTGCTTCAGATTTGCTTCATTGATCTATTTCCTTTTGAATTTTTTTACATATATTTTGAAGGAAATGCCAGATAACAAGTTACTATCATTTCCAACAAAGTTAATCACTTCTTACTATTATCTGATGGTTAGTCTCTAGTCAGATTTCTCCAATTGTCTATAAAATATTTTTATCATTGTTTTGTTTGAATTATGAGACAAACAAGGTACCATTAACATTTGTTTGCGGCAACGCTTAACTTTTTTCATCAAGTGCGTATGCTTCTCACTTTAGTTTTCATGCTGTTGACCCGAGGCAACAACTTCACCAGTTGTCAGGCAGAGTGTAATATATTCTTTATTTGTCTTTTTACCTCTTTTTGTGTCATTTAACTTGTCCCCTTTTCGTACTGGGTATTAACATATGGAAGTTAACTATAGAAACGTGAGTAGTTTCTAGTCAAATTCAGGTTTGACAAGGGTACTTCATGCTTTGCTTTCTATTACTTCACACCCGGATGCTAACAATGGCTGCTTCCCCTCCCTTTAGGATGCTAAGATTAACCAGTGGGTTCCGGTAATAACAGGTTGATCCCTATAATATATTTTCCATTAAATGTTCATTTAATGGTCTCATCCATTGATGATTAGTGCCTGAATCAGTGATTTCACTGGACTTCACAAAATGTTGATTTTCTAATTTTGTCATTCTTCCCACATTTATTAACTGGAATTCCTGTTTAAACTATTTCTTCACCTCATCTATTCCTATTTGGTTACATTGCATTACATGGTTTACAAAAAAAGGCAGGATTCATACTAAATTCTTTTCTTTTAGTTGTCAAATAAAGGAATGAGAAAGGAATTGGTGTCTTAACTTTTTCATGAAAAAATATAATTTAATTTTTGAATATGTAAACACAAGTATATAAGAAATAGAGACCGTATTTAAAAAAAATCAAACTTCTCTCCTGAAATAATTGGACTCTTCCCTATTTTTTATCTTTCCCTCGAGATAACCATCCTTATTGGTTTTGTGTTTATCTTTACTATTTTTCTTTTTTTTAAATACAGTATTTTTATTTTTTAATTTTTTGGGTGGGAGGAATTAGGTTTATTTATTTTATTTACTTACTTACTTATTAATGGAGGTGCTGAGGATTGAACCCAGCACCTTGTGCATGCTAAGCATGCACCCTACCACTGAGCTACACCCTCCCCCTTTACTATTTGCAAAAACCAGCAGATGCCTATTTCTTCCCACTTATTAAACTAAAGAAGCACAATGTACATCATGATCTAGACCTTATTTATTTCACTGAACAAATATCCTGGAGATCACTCCATATCAATGTACAGAGATCTTTACTGTCATTTTTTTTTTATGGCTGTTAGTGTTCCTTCCTTTGAAGGTATCATGGTTTATTCAGGCCTTTTCCTATCGATTAACCT
Source organism: Camelus ferus (assembly GCF_009834535.1). Lineage (NCBI taxonomy): Eukaryota > Metazoa > Chordata > Mammalia > Artiodactyla > Camelidae > Camelus > Camelus ferus. The sequence goes on along the minus strand of NC_045697.1, from coordinate 16,548,940 downwards.
TCACCATTGTAAGTAATATCACAGTGGATAATCTTCTGCCTCAGTCTTTTGGCAAGTAAGTATTTTTGTATATTTTGGGTTACACTTTGGAAATCATTTATCTCAGTCAAAGTATAAATGCAAGAATAATGTTCCAATTATTGCCGGATTTTACTTTCATAGAGATACAATCCTCCCACTCCCTCCATCCGTGCAGGAGAGAGCCCCTTTTCCCACAGTCCTGCCAACAAAGTGTGCTGTTTAACTTCTGGATTTTGCTAGGCTGATAAGAAAGAAATAGTATTTCAGGGTGGTTTCAGTATTTCATTATATTATTACATATGAGGTTGATCTTTTTTCATATGTTTAAGGTCTGCTTTCTATATTCTGCATATTTTCTGGACTTTTTTCCTCTCTAATTTTAAGAACTTCTTTTCTCTTAGAGATATTCTTTTATGGTAGAATTTGAAAATATCCTTGCATTTTGTCCTTTGTATTTGGCTTTTAATTTTAGTGGGTTTTTTTTTTTTTTTTTGCTAGTCAAATTTTTAAAAAATATTTTCTATAGTTGAATGTATCAACAGTGTCTTTTACTTTAAGATTTTGCTATACAGTTAGGAAAGTGTTTCTTGCTCTAAAGGTATTCACTCATGTTTCTTACTAAAACATTATGAGTTTAGTCTTTAGATTTGAGTCTCTGGTTTAGTTAGATTTTATCCTGGTATCCAATGTGAAATATGGGTATAATTTGATCATTTCTTAGTGGCTATTTTCCACAATATATTTTTTCCCTATTTTTATGCATTAAGTTGTGTCCTCCTAAAAGGGTCTGTTGAAGTCTTAACCCTAAGTACTCCAGAATGTGAAATAAAATCTCCACAGAGATAATCATATTTAAATGAGGGCATTAAGGTGGACTCTAACCCAATATGATTGGTGTTTTTATAAAAAGGAAATCCAGACACAGAGATGGACACTCACAGAGGGACGATTATATGAAGAGACACAAGGAGATGAAGTGCATCTAAAAGCCAAGGAACACACGATGCCTCAGAAGCTGGCAGCGAGGCCGGGAACGGGTGCCTCCATGGAGCCGTCAAAGAAAGTGTGACTTTGCCTTCTCCTTGATTTTGAACTTTTGGCCTCCAGAGCTGTGAGACAACACATTTCCATTGTTCTAAAGCACCTAATTTGTGAGACTTCTCATGGCAGACCTGGGAATGTAAACCACCCACTGATTGGAGGTGCCATCTTGAGCATATATTGTATTCACCTGCAACTTGGGTATACTTCTGAACTTTCCATTTTGCTCCTTTTAGGATTATCTATCTACTCACATCTCAATGCCACCATATTTTAATTACTGATGGCCTACAATGTTTTCATATCTGGTAGAGGCACCCTCTTCTGTTCTTTTTCTTCTTGCAGTTTACTCCATACTCTTGCTTATTTATTTTTCCATTTGGAATTTTTTTAAATAAGCAAACAGACAAATGAGCAAACTAACAAACTGTTAACTCCAGAAGAAAGGAGTTGGTGTTACCAGGGTTACAACATTTTCTATTCTAGGGTTCACTCAAACCAGGCTCTTCAACTAGCCCCCAGACCCTGTATCCCATACTAGTATCCCCCTCTAATCTCTACAGTTGCCCAGACTTCAGAAATGGTTTCCAGTTGCTGTTGAAATATTTTTTCACAAAGACTGCAAATTTCTTGGATTTGCAAGGGCTCTCTGAGAAGTTTTTCCCATCCTTAGCAGCACTCTTCTGGATACATACATATCCTCAATAATTATGTGTTGAATGGAATCCAGTTGCTTAAATACCGATTTTAAAACTGTAAAGGAAGATTTGCTAAATGGTCTGTCATTTAGACTTCCAAATCACTTGGAATGTAATTTAAGTAATAGAGTGCGGTGAAGTGAATATTGGATATGCAAACTTAAAATCTGGGTTCTAATATTCTCTCTCTATTTTATATAATTATAGATTATTTATATATGTATATAATGTATATTTATTCATTCTTATAGTATAGTATGTGTATTTATAAATATATGTATAGTAAAAATGTCAATATACATATATAATGAGTATATTATAAAAGACACTTATATAATAAATATATTTATTCAATAATATAGAAATGGATTATATAATACTATTGTGTATTATATAATTATGTATACTTTATTATATAATTATAATGACATATAAACATGTCATATACTTATATATGTAACACAATATATATACTGTCTTATTAAAGTCACATATACTAAGACAGTTAATAACTTTGAGACCCTCTTCCCAGCTTCCTGAATTATAGAATCCAGGATCAGAAGGCCCCCCTCAACAGATTTTTGCGAGGCTGAGATGATCATGAGGATGAGAAGTTCCCGCTGGGATGTCTGGCTGTCTCCCTGGTCTCATCCCATCCTTGCTTCTGTCTAACCTTCCCTTCCTGGCTCACTCAGCTCCAACTATATTGGCCGTCTTTGCTCTCCCTTCGATGCACCAAACACAGTACTGCCTTAAGGCCTGGGCATTTGCTCATCCCATGGCTGGAAGAGTTCTTGCATTTTTATTTGACTTGCTCTGTGATTTCCTGAAGTTTTAAGCTTCACTTTTCTTGTACAAAAACCTGCCTTCTCAGTCACTTTACCTGCTTGACTTTTCTCCATAGCACTTATTTCCATCTGAAGTTATATTGCATGTTTATTACTTTACTCATTATCCCATTCACTGAGATCCAAGTTCCCTGAGGAGAAGGATGTTGCCCTCTTCACTTTGATATTCCCTGGCTTAGAACAATGCATTAGATGTTCAATAAATATTTGTTGAATGAATAACTAAAATGACATAACATGTGTAAAATAGCCCATAATAGTTGTTTGATGGAAAACACCTTCCTTTTTCAATTATTCTACAAAGTGGTTTTTTTCATTGTTATAGTTACCACTGAAGACATGTGTAAAACATACCTTGTTCCTTCCCTACTGTCTACACCCCTGACCTCTGGGCAATAAAGACCTAAATAATCTGATTCCTTCTGCTGAACCGCATGTTCTGGGTGTTGTTTTTTCCTCTCCCAGCCCCTCCTGCACTTGACAAGAGGACAGAACATTTTTAAACGCCCCTTTCCCTGTCATTAGTCATGCTGATTTCTTGGGTTCTGGATATGCTCATGTGTCCAATTACATCTGGGATGTTTGCTTTCCAAATGCTAGCAGAAACTACATCTCTGCATTTGCTTTCCACTGTCGGATCTCCAGCCTGTAACGGCGTCTCTCTTGGCGGTTATCATTTCGGTGGTCAGGACTTAATGGTGCTCTCAACTAAAATGGAAGATATTCAGGCTGGCTTGACTTCCTCATTCTTCACATGGAAAGGTCTTGCTATCACTGGTTTGCTTTAAAATTTTGCAGAGTGATAGTCTGAGATTGAGGAAGAGAATTGCCTGTCCTACTGAAAGTTCAGTAAAGTGTGCAATTTGAGGAAGTTTCTGACCAAGCTTGACTTTTCTCTGAATTGTCAAGGCCCAGACACTCAGGACCAGGGGGAGACATGGAAATCAGCCTCTGCATCACGGCCCTTTTGACAGACTTGGTGAGAGAGAAGGTCTAATCACCAATGAGAAGTGCTTAAAATGACAAGGAGCAGGGCAAAGGTCAAAAGGCTGAGGAAGGAACTCACATTCACCAGGTATGCATTCTGTACGTGGCCTTCCCTGGGAGCTCGGCGGGGGGCACCCAAGTGGTTCTCAGGGCAGCGCATGGCTGGCAGCTCGCACACAGCGCTGGCTTCGGAGTATCCTACAGCTTTCCTCTTAAACCCGCTGTGCTCTGAATGCTCGTGTCCCCTCGAAATTCATCTGTTGAAACTTAACCCCGAGGATGATAGTCTTTGGGTGGTGTGGCCTTTGAAATGTGATTAGGGCACCCTCATGAATGGGGTTTGTGCCCTCACAGCAGTGACTGGAGAAAGCAGTCCTTGCCCCTCCCACCACAGGGGAGAAGATAGCTGTTCACGAAGGAGGAGGTCCTGGCCACTGAGCCTGTCGGCACCTGAATCTTGGACTTTCTAGGCTCCAGAACTGTGAGAATTAAATGTTTGTTGTTTAGAAGCCAACCAGTTATGTTGTCATAGCAACCCAAATGGCCTAAGATAAGCCCTCTTTCTTGACTTTGTCTGGAATAGTTGTTCCCAAGCTTGAGACAGTTAGGGACAGCTGCCTTCACTACTTCGGTCATATCAGAGTAGCTCCTGTACAGTTATTTGTTTTTACCTTTTTTTCTAAGATCAACTTATTTTAAAAAATTATATCAATTTATTGTGAAAGAAAATGTTACATTGTTCATTAAACCATTTTCTGTAGTCATAGAAAGTAACTTAATTAAAAATTATTGTTGTATCACCTAAAATTACATCACTTATCACCAGTCTTGAGCCCCTACCTTTCTTTGAGAAAGACTAGAATCCTTGTCTTCAACTCCAGACTACGTGAATGACAAATTAAAGTTCTCATTTTCTGTCTGACTTTATTATGACACTCGATCACCCAGTTGGTCTGAATCTCAAATTGTCTCTGCTCCGTTCTATTTGTCTGGGACTCCTATTAATTACTACGAATTCCCTCATCTCCAGCCAGTTCTGTGGACTAATTTGAGTTCTAGTTTGGATAACAGTTGGTTTTAAAGTTAAAGCAGGTCTAACATTCTCTGCCACTACAAAAGACAACCCTCCTCCATCGCCCCCAAACCTAGAGTTCAATCTTCCTCTCTTCCTTCTTAAAGATTTAACTTCCCAACCGAAGCCAGTTATCTTTAAGTTTTCCCAGCTGGCATATAGAATCTACCCCCCCCCCCACCAAAAAAAAAAAGAGAGACACGAAATCATTTAAAAAAATGTCAGTTATGAACCAAATTCAGTTATAGATGCTCTATAAATCTGAATCCATCCAATACTTTCAAACCAGTCACTGTAATCCCCATTTTACAGGTAAGTAAAATGTACTGAAGAGAACATAGGAAACTTGCAAAGGTAATGCAAGGATAAAGCTGAGAGGCAAACTAAGTTGTATCTGACAAAAAAGTGTGTGCTTCTTCCAGTAAAAATCCTGTAGATGGGAGTCCATTGGCATTTCAAAGATACGATATGCAGAGTTGATAATCCCTCTTAAACTGACAAAAACTCAATCATTTTTGTGATTCAAATAGCTACCAAATATATGTGTTTCTGATTCAAACTGCACTTAAGGCATGAAAAGACTGTTTTCAAAGAGCCATTTAATGTTGAAGAGCCTTATAAATAGGATCAGGCGACTCAAGGTGGCTAAATGAGAAGATCTATTTCTTGTTTCAGTCTTAAATGTGCTGAAATGATACCCAGTTCATAATGCTACCATTGATATGCCCAGAGGGTAGGGTCCTGTGACTGCTTAATCTCATGTTCCCTCAGAGCAGAGGACTGCATAATCTTTCATTGTGTGAGGGCACCATAATTCATTGGAGCATTTCTCTCTTTCTGGATATTTGGTTGATTTCCTTTCTTGCTTATAAGAATAATCCTGTTATTATTAGTTTTAAAGTTCAATTTGATAGGCAAGGAGATGATATTTCATTTTTAAAGTGATGTGTTTTATAGTTTATGAGTTGAAAAGTGAGTATGTGTATGAGTATGAGACATTAATTTCTTTTTTTAACAATTTTCAGTATATATAATTCTGCATCTGTTTGTATGGCTGCCTTTTTCTCATCGACTCGCTTGCTTCATGAACACAGGGGCCTTGTTTGTGCTGTTTAGTGGTATTTTCCCAGAGTCTAGAATAGTACCGGCCACACAAACAAGCAGATTAAATAGCAGAGGTTCCCAGTGTTTACCTAAGAATGTTAATAGAGCTTCCCTTAGAATGAAAACGTTACAGAAACTAGCACAAAATCTGAATGTAAAATACATTCTTCTGGTCAGACAGCTCATCCTGAGTTCAGGCTACATGATTTCTTAGTGTCACATAGATCTCAGCTAGCAGATGTGGGTCTGAATGTCTGCTTTCTCACTGTAAATTTCTGACTCAACTATAGAGAAACATAGAAGTTTGACCCTCCCCCTTTGGGCCTTTAAGTTTTGAACAACAAAATTCTCTGGAGAAATGAGAAATGAGTAAGTGAATAAATAGTTGTTTAAAAATTATAAAGTCCAAGTTGCAAAAAAAAATTCATGAGTTATGAAGGAGAGACGACTTAACAATGAGAAGTTGTGATATAGACCAATCTTTTACTTTTTCCAAACTTTCACTTAATAAAAGTGGAAAGAACTTTTGTTCTTCCATCACGCTGTAAACACTATGTGTTTTGCTAAACTTTTCAAGTTTGAAATGTTTACTACATAACCCAATTAAAATTCCTGAAACACAGACATGCACTCCCCCATACATGCGCAATAAAGTCAATAAACTTTGTTTTACCCCCAGAAAGAAACTTCTTAGCTGGGAGGGGGGGCTTTCTTATAGCTTTTACAATGAGCCTAGCACTGCGTTCAACACTTAATATTCATTAGCTCAGGTGACTCTAAGGTATTTGTCCCAATCGACAGTTGTGAAAACTGAAACACAGGAAGATTAAATAACCTGTTCCATGACAGACAGAAAGCCTCTAAGAGGCAAAAGTAGGATTTCAACCCAGGCAGTCTGGCTCAGAGTCTGAATTCTTAACGAGGAAACATAATTCTACAAGCCAAGGCTTCTACTTCTTCTGCATGTGTATGTCTAGTTTCTCTCTCTTTGTAACAAAAGTTTATAAATTTAGTGTTAATTATATCCTGGGTGCAATTCTAAGTGATGTGTTACACATACTAACTCATTTATATTTCAAAATAACCTCACAAGGGGGACACTCACTATTAATACCATTTCCACTCTTCAAATGAAGAAACTAAGACAAACTGAAGTCAAATAACTTGATCTAAGTTGTATGTTTGTAGGAGGTAAATCCAGACAATGACCAAGGAACTGAAACTTACTCTTAACCCCTTTGCATCCTCTATTTTTCCTCTGTTTTTCCCTCTCCTCACTTCGACACTTCCTCCTCCTCCTTCTTTTTTTTTTCTCTTCTCCTCTCTGTATCTCCCTATCTCTTCTTCATCAATCAAAGCATTATAGCCACATATTATCTTCAAACCTTTAGATTTTTAGTTTATAATGTACTTCCAGTTAAAATGGTAACCAGGCACCCATCATCTCCCATTTATTTTGCAAACAATACAAAAAATTTCTGTAAGTTGTTACAAAAAATAGAAAAAAAAATAGTTCTCATTAACATACAGTTCTGTCTTTTCTAGGCACAGGAGTCATTGTTTTCTAGTCCTTATTATGATTAGATGGGATCATATGACCAGTTCTGGCCAATAAACTGTGAACAGAAGTGACACTTGTCACTTTCAGACTTGGCAGTGGAAAAGCCTCACCTGTAGTTGGCAGAGCAGCAAAATCAAAGTACATTGGGTCACTGAGTCTCACTACATGGAACACAATTCCAATAAAGACATGTTGATAACATTGCTTATTTCTCATTCATTTGCATAAGAAAGAAACAAAATGCCATATTTAAAACATTGGTATTATGGGTTTATTTTATGTTATGGTTTAGCCTCATCTATTCTGATTAATATTATAGCCAAAACTTACAGCTAATTTAACAAAGCTTGTGTAATTTTGTTACAAATTAAAGACAGTACAAGAAAAGGAAGTAATAAGCTCACTTTACTTATGAATGTAGATTAAAAAAATCTAATAATCATACGTATGTATATTATATTATTATATATTGTGTTATATAAAAATAAATTCAATAAGTTTTATAAAATCTGGTATGATCCCTAAGTTAGGTTTATCCTTGGAATGCAAGATTGGCTTAATACTGGAAAGTCTACAAATACGGTGATATATTACATTAATGTAGGAGAAAAGTGAAGTGATTATCTAAATAGATGGAGAAAGATATTTAATAGATTTTAACATGCATTCATGATTTAAAGATTCTTGATACACTGAAAATTTAAGGACCCTGTCTATCTTAGTGTTATGAATGGGAAGCAGACTCTGAGACAGACATCTTCATGTAGAAAGTTTATCGAGGAGTGCTCTCACAAACAATACTGGGGATTAGGGAGAGTTCAGGGAGCAATATTGGACAAGAGAAGATCAACTGCTGTGAAATTGTAACAAAGACCTTATCTAATCCTGTAAGGAGTGTGGGCTTGGCCATTCAGAGTTAAACTCATTTGAAACAAGAGGGCCATATTTGTAGATACTGACAGATGTATATATATAGAATAGATAAACAAGTTTATACTGTATAGCACAGGGAAATATATTCAAGATCCTGTAATATCATGGTGAAAAAGAATATAAAAATGAATATATGTACATTCATGTATGACTGAAAAACTGTGCTGTACACCAGAAATTGACAAAACATTATAAACTGACTATAACTCAAAAAAAAAAAAAAAATTAACACACACACACACACAAAAGAAGCAAGAGGGTCATAATTGTATACAACCAAATCTCCCCATCATTAGCTGTAGGATGTCCCTAGGAAAGGGCCATGAGCTTGTACAAGGTGAGTCTCGTCAGCCAAGGTCAAGTGTTGGAGGGACTTGGATGAAAGCTGTTGATATGCCAGCAGCTGGGGGAATGGGTTCCAGTCTTGAAGGAGAGGATCTGACCAGGACACCATAGTATCCACTACATTTGGTAAACATATGTAACAGAGAAATTTAAATTTATTCTCTACAAGGCAACAAAGCTCACTATTACATTTTTTAAAAACATAGAGCAGGAGGTCCTGGGAAAGTTCTTAGAAAATAAAAAGAAATAACGGGTACAGGGACTGAAAGGAAGGATCTAAAACTATCATTAATTGTAGAAGATATGCTCATCTACATAGAAATAATAGAAGTAGCAAACAACTGTATCAAATGAGAAAATTTAATAAGCTTATGATACAAAAGTACAATTTGAAGTAGTCTAAAGATCAATTTGCAGTACTCTAAAAAGTAGATGCAATTCATGTATCAACAAATACTATTCTGAATCTAGGAAATAACAAAGAATTCTTAAGTCTACTATGGAGATAAACAATATTCCATCAACAGGATGACTTAATGTTATAAATTCCCCATGGTCTCACAGTAAGTACATTCTCAAATGTATATGGAGAGATAAAAATGCACATCATGCATTGGGAGAGTTAAAACAGGAATACACATCTACCTCTATCTTGATTTAATACTAATTTTTAATTACAAAGAAGGATTCCTTCAGGTAGCCACATAGAAACACCAAGTCTACTTTCTAGGGTAAAAACCCCATTTCAGCCTCAGTCTTCTCAGAAAACTATAGTAAAATATGCAAAATTCTAAGAAAAAGAAAGCATTACCTAAAATTGTCATACCCAGCCAAGATATGCTCAAGAAGACAAGACAGTAGACATACAGGACAAAAGAAATACAAATTTTAGAAAACTCAGACAAAATAGAATTCATAATCTCTCCTTTGAAAAAATATGCTAAATGCTAACCAAAATGCAGATTAAAATATGAGTCCAAAAGTGGGGCAAGTGTCCATAAAATTATTAAATCTATTTAAATGTAGAAATGAGACTAAGTGACTGGGATAAGTATGGTTACAGAGCAGAATACAAGTTGTAGAAGATTTGTAATACAATATGTACTTCAAAGGGGATAATTAAGGGAGGGATAAAGTGTGAGGAAATGTGTGAGTCTAGTTCATATTTGATAACAAGGAATTGTTCAAAATTGTCTGCATCGAACATGAGCCTAAATTCATTTTGCCTTGGTTTCTTAATATTTTCAATGTTTCTTTCCTAGAGGAATTTAAAGCATTCAATATCTCATAATTTAAAAACCAAATAAAGAACATTTTAAGTAAGATATTTTAATTCCTTTAGATTGACTACATTGTCTTTAATATTCAGGGAAAATTAAATTAAGTCCTTTTAAACTTAATACCAGTATATTAGCATGTCTCAATGTGTATGTATCTATCTGCCTGTATTATGTCTGTTTTCAATGGGTTAAAAAATATGAGCTCTTAGATGTATGGAGATCTCACAAAATATTGATTATTTCTGGAAAGCAAGATTATTTGGGAGTAATTTATTCTTTTATTCTTTTTTTTATGACTAGTGTGCAGATATATTACTAAAACAATAAAAGGATTATGCTTAATGAAATAAGTAAATATAATCAAATGAAAACTTATAAATAAGAAATCAGGAAATTCTATTAATAAAAGTAAAGAGACTGATTACAAAATTAAACATAAGTTCAACAGATTATTTACATATCAAATAGTAGCCAACTAGAAAACAAAATGAAGAAAAATTTCATTTCCAAGAATAAAAAGTATAATAAAGACCCTGGGACAAACTCAGCACTTAAACTTGGTTCTGACACTGTTTAGAATAAAATTGAACTAATTTATAAAAATGTATACATAAAGATTTTTCTTCTTCATTGTTATATTTATGGTTGAAAAAAATGTATATTCTAAATATAGTATTAATTAAAGTAATATCATATACTTATACAGTTCTTACTAAGGTACTAAGCATTTTTCTAAATTCTGCACATTTATTAACTCCACTTATCCTTAATGTAATCTGATTATCCCCATTATACAGATGAGAAAACTAAACCACAGAGAGATTTAAACCCATCTAAGTGCTCATCAATAGTCAATGCATTAAAAAAAAAAAGGCATGGCATAGCATTGCAAGGTAATCTGACAGAGTCAACATGATAAAATATCTCTATGAATTGACTTAGAAATAAATCCAATGCATCAATAAATGAGAAAGTAGATATCAATATAGCATTGGCTGTATGATTAACTTATGTAAAGATTTCTCTGTTTTTACCTGTATCTCCAGGTTTACCTTTGGTCGGGTTCATGGCTCATCTATAGTTACAGATTTCTATTTGCACAAAACAATACCTGGAAAAACGTTTTCAAAATGATGAAAGTTTATTTCTCAAAGATGGAATTATTTAAATTTTTTATTCATAATTTTATGCATTGCTTCAATCTTTAATGTATTTTTCTTATTGACAAAAATATGTTGCTTTTGAGGAGAAATACATAGCACAGATAGACACAGGTATGTTATAAAACATCATGTATGTTTTGCATGTATGATGTAATTAATGTTCATGTATCGTCTGAAATAACACACAGCATAGAGTTAGTAATATTTACATACAAGGGGTGTAGGCAACTTTAAAAATATTCTATTTATCTGCATTCTTTCGTTTTTCCTCAATGTGCACATTATACCATATTAAGCAGTAACATTGACTATAAATACATTCAAAACAAGATGTCAGCCGTATATAGCACATGTAGTAAGTAATCCTTTCTGATCTGTAAACTCATTGAATATATATGTTATATACGTTTATTCAAAAATAGCTTTAGTAATTGCTTCTGTTGTCAGGTGTGCTTCTAGAAATGCCCACATCTGACCTCCCTTTCTTTGCTCTCCATCCTTACCGTAAGTGTCTGCACCTTTGAGTTTTTCCTCTTCACTCTGAAATTTTTTTGCAGAGTCTGATTTAAACTTATCACTAATTCTATAGTGTTAATTCTGCTCTTTATTGCTTTGAATGCAAATTTCTATTCTATTATTGCATTTTTAATCTCCTTATAATCTTTCTTTATCATGTCAAACTCCTGCCTTTTATTTCTACCTGCCTCTCAGCCAACTCCCTTCTTATCTCAACTTATTTTCGTATAATCTCATCTTTCATCTCATTATTCAGACTGTAGTTTTCATTTCTATGAAGATTACAAAGCAGACAGTTTCTGCAGTTTCTGTTTTCTTTAGTGAATTTTTCAGCTTTTTTTTTTTATCTGCATTCTTGATTGCTCTTTCTTCCTTTAAATGTGCACAATATTTTCACTGGACCCATTTATTTTTCTGTTTTCAGTGTTGCCATCTTTAAACAAAGCAGTATCTATCGATGGTTGATGGAGGACTATCATTTTCTTCCACTCTGCCTCACATTACTGTTGAAGCCCTCTTCCCGGATCTTGAGCAAAAGGCTGGCTGTTTTTCACGGCTCAATGCCAAATTTATGGTGTCTAGCGGTCAATGGCGGTATTGAGGCTTTCAACATGTATTCTTGAGGTATCCTTGACTTGCTGTGAGGATGCAACATATTGTAGTAATTAGGATATTAGATGTATACAGTAAAATGGTGCATTCAAATTCTGGGTCTACCAATGATTAGAAGAGTCATTTAACTTCTACAAGACCTACTTTTCTCTATCCGTGAAATGGTCACTATAATAGCACCGACCTTATTGCATCATACGAGGATTGAAACTGGTATCAAACACATACTGGACTGAAGTACTTCCAAAATAACCCACAGAATTTTCCCAATTATTTTATACTCTTGTAGGTGAAGAAATTGAGGTAGCAACAAATTAAATAATTTGGCCAAGGTCATGTAGCTTGTAAAATGTAGAAGTGGCATTAGAATCCAGACAGTCTGGTTTCCTGTGCTCTGTTTTTAGAATCTGATAAATGTTTGCTATTATTATTACTAGGAGGGACACTTATTTATGGGTGTCTGAAAGGAGTGAGGAGTTCTTCCATTTCCTGAAACCAAAAAAAGGCAAAACTTGGTGTTCCACTAACATCTTTTTTTTCTTTTCATGTTATATTCGAAGATGAAAATTTGCCGCAGCTTTACTTCTCTGTTTATGAGTGTGTAGAATTCCTGAAAACTGTAATCCCTGAAAATATTTAGTTGTCCAAACGGGGGAATCTGGAATCTGGTGTAGAATACACACACACACACACACACACACACACACAGACACACACACACACACACAGAGCTGCTTTAGAATCCATGTTTCATATTCTGCTTGCTAGGGCTGTGGCTGTGGCCCAACAATGTACTTGTGGTTGGTGGCTGTCGCAGATTCTGCTTTTCTGAGCCAAGGCCCAGGCAAGTGTGTTGATGCGCCTCCGCATTGTCCTTCACGTTGGCATTTTTGATCTCCTGCAAGTGACAAGGTATATATTAATGTCACCTGACAATTGTGTTTCTCTTTTCCACTCCATGAATATTATAATTAGAGGAAATTCCTCTAAGATTTTGGCAGTAGATTAGTTGTCAATCTTAGTTTCTTGGTTTATTATGCACTCTCATCTCTTTCTGTATTTTCCTAGATATTTAGGATGAAAATCACAAAGTCTGAGATGAACAATGCACTTCACTTTCTTAAGCTGCTTTCTTCTCACTTCTGTCCCTGCCTTCCATCTACGCATGCACACACACACACACACACACACAGAGTTGGAGAACTTGAATATATATTAATGTCAGTGCAGTATAACAACAAATAGATTAATGTTAACATTACATTAAAGAAAAGAGTAATTTCCTTGAGAAAGTTTGCTCTGTGCCCCTTGTTCTGTGATGTCAGGAGGGTCTGAATCAAAATAGATAAAGATACAGATAGATTTGTGGATTGGAGGGTTAAAAAATTTCAGAAAATTCCTCTTAATTGCCAGAGTTGTCAGCAAAAAGTAAGATTTACAGAGAGTGAGCAAGAGAAGATTGGGATTGTGTTTAAAGTAGAGACCTGGCAAAAGTTTTCAAAGACTACTGCATGAAATGAAGAAGAGCCATGGTTTTGTTAGGATAAAGATCTGTCCAGTGTATCAGAGACAAAAATAACGGTGGCTTCAACAAGAAAGAAGCCTTTATCCCTTTCACGTATCAATCTCAGCATAAGCAGCACAGACTTACTCAGTGGCCCGATAGTCTTGGGGAACAAAACCCTTTCTGTTTGGTTGCTCTGTATTTTGCCTTCACTGACACCATCCAAGATTATTTCCCACCACGTCCACATTTCAGGCAAGAAGAGGGAGGGTGAAGAGCTGAAGGACAGCAAATTTGTGGACTTTAAGGCCACTCCTAGGAAGATGAACACATTCCCTTATAGAAAGCTCAGCAGGGTCACACTAGCTACAAAGGAAGTTGGGAACTGTAGTCTTCAGTTAGGCAGCCATAGCCAGAGTTAAAACTTCGTGGTTCCCGGAGGAATGCAAGAAGGGAAACCAGAGGAAACCACATTCTATGACAGAGTCAACAGGGCCATATCTTGACAGGTCCTAGCAAAGTTTTGAAATGAACCAAGTTTGCTTCTGAAAGTTTCCCTCTTTCCCATTGCTCTCAAGTCCAGTGTTTTCATGATTTTCCCCAAATGCTTAGCATCTTTATCTCGTATGTGGGGCAGGAAAATTAAGCTCTATCTCAGCTTCCCATTTATACTATACTTTCATGTGGTCAACTGACTTCTGTTTGGACGTTTCCAGAGCAAGAACTCAGGACTCCATTAGATTGCTGGACAGTTCGTATTTTCAGAACTTTCTTTTTTCAATTAATTTGATGATGTTGTTATAAATTAAATATGTGACAGACAAAGCCCATTACATATTCAACAGTCATTTCCCTTTTCTTTCCTGCCAGCAAACTCCAATTTGTTCAGATAGTACCCGAAGAGCCTTTGATTGCACAGATTTAGACTTCTACCCCAGAATAAATCATGATTGATGCAATCCAGTCATCACTGTATCATTTTCCTCAGCGAGACATGCTCCCCAGTTCTGAGACAAGAAGAGAAATTGAGGAACGGGTGACTGGAGCTGTTTCTTACCAAATAAAAATAAAGTGATTAAAGTAGCAATGTTGTTTAAAGAAATGCAAATTGTATTTAACACCATGGAGAAAGCAGGAAGATCGACTGACAGATTAGTTAGACTGGTTGGATACCGCATATGTTAATGCTGCACAACTAGTAACCTTAATTGACTGCAGCAATCAGAATTGGAAGTGGAACTCGGCTAGAATCCGAGAAATCAAAGAGTCAGTGCCTGGGGACAGGACACACTCTGACCTAGTGGCGTTCAAGGGAGAGTTTCTGGACCTAGAAGCACAGTGGTCCTGGAGGAAATGGAGAGGGTTAGGAGGTCCAGGAAGGTAATGCAGAGACAACATGAGAGAGACAGGTATGGAAAGAAGAGACATCTAGCAGAGAGACCGCCAGGTGGACAGTCCCTGCGGGATGACTCACGAGGGGGCTGAAAGAGTCAAGCCACTGGGTTTGCAAAACCCAAAAGTGGGATCCTAGTCTCTAAGAGACCTCCTCATAAATAAACAAACATAGCAAGCTCAACACATCAGTGAAGCTGAGGGAGCAGGTGTCCTAGATCGAATCTAAAGATGGAATTTAGAAACAGAACTATTGAGGGGCATGGTTTTGCAGCTCAAGTCCTAAGACAGGGCAGCATGTATTTGAACTGGTAGGGAAACGTCTAGTAGACAGACCACCGGGTGGACGATCCCTGAAGCAGGGCGTAAAGGCAGAACGCTGGGAAGTCTACTTTTCTATTCTGGAAAATATTGGCATAGAAACATCTTACTCTTCCTTACTCTTCACCTCCTTTCGTTTATTCCAATGCCACTTGTGTCTTGATCTTTGACTCTATTTCTTTATTTTGCCTTTGCTGCCGCCTTCGAAGTTCCAGGCTTACACTGGACTCTCAGCGCTCCCTAAACGCTCTGCCTCTAATCTACTTTGGAAATTTTTTTGTTTTTGTTTGTTTTCTGGCACCTTGCAATTGAATCCCCAGCCTGAATGAAGTTCTGTGTAGCTGGCACCTAGGCCTGGCTTGCTGGAGCCCCAGTCTGGGTGGGATCTGATGAAGGGTCAGGCAGATGGCTGTTATCCAGTGTTGTCGTCCTAGCTTTGTCACTTGCTGCAAATTGGCAACGGTATGTCAAGAACCAGTTTCAGAGACAGGAAAGACTCTTCCACGTGGAAAAACTGAGGCTCCCTGCTTTAGTGGTGGAAAACAATCAGGCAAAGACCAGTTGCTCACCATTGTTACAATAAATGGTCTTCTGAGGACCCTGGTGACATGCTGAGGACCAGCGGTTGCTTTGTTGAGATTCCCACTTTGGGTCAGACATTTTCAGCAACAGAGAGCATGGACTGTTTTCCCTCCCTGATTATATTAGTTGAGACAATACCAGAGGCTTGGTACTCCATTTGGCATCTAGGCATATCATCCTGTCTTGTTCTACTTGTCAAACAAGTTTGAAACTGTCACCAGCATCCTGACCAATTCACCCTGCCTTGTATTTCTTGGCCCCAGACATCTGGAGATTTGAGGCCCTGCCATCAGATCTCAAATTGTCATTCCCTCTCAGTCCCAGCAATGGCATGTCCCTGCTTGAAAGGAAAAGAGATGGGGTGGATGATCATTCCAGCTCAGAAATTCCTAATTCTCAGTCACATTTTATTTTCTCCTTCAGAAATGATTAGGTGTCTGCTAGAGATGGCCTTTGTGCTCTGACCCGGACTTTTCACCCTGTCATCTGGCTTAACTCGCTCATGCTTTCTCTGCGTCCCCTTTGACATCAATACGTTATTTCTGTTCTCTTCCCTAGTCTTCTCAATTCCTTTTCCATTCTTCATGCTCTCTCTCATCCTCTGTCCCTCCTTTGTATGCACTTCCATTCTCTAAAACTCCTTATGTATCCTATATGGCAATTTGTCCCTAGTGGTGGCAGGAAAGAGACAGATAAGCTATTGCAAGCTTTCTTTCCAAGAATCATAATTATATTTCAACAACAATGAAAAATATTGATTGCTAAGCATTCTCTCAGGTCCCAGTGATAAAGTGATCAAAAAGACAGTTCCTGTCCCTGGAAGAGCTCACAGTCCCATGCAAAAAAACAAACAAACAAACAAACAAAAAAACCAAAGAGATGCATAAATAAGTACTTACAATACAGTGGGGTAAATACTACAGAAGAGTTATGCATAAAAGCTGTAAGAATATTAATGATGGGGCAATATATTCTGTCTGTAGAGTAAAAGAAGGCTATAGACTAAATCCAATAATTAAATGCCTTCTCCCCACAATGTACTCAAGAAACTTATTGCAAACTCTAGAATGCTAGAGATAAGATAAGGGTAGTCCTTGTTTTACCTGTGGAAAAAAATAGACCTCAAGATGCTGAAAGACTTGCTGAGAGTCACTGAACTTGCTATGACAATGGATCTTTGATCTTATGTATCAGGAAAAGCAACACTAGCTGCTTTAACAGACAAAGCCTCACAATCCCATGCTTCATACACCAGAAGGGTCTCCCTCTTTCTTTATTCGAAGCTGATGTGGGCCAGGTGGTCTTCATCTACCTTGTGGATACGTCATTTGCAACACATGGCCTCCAAAATCATTCTAACAGGAAAAGAGAGAGGTAAGGGATACATACCAACACTTAATTGCCTTGCCCTTGAAGTGACCAATATCACCTTCTCTCACAGTTCATTGGCATACACAAGCCTTACTGTCCCACTATGAGAAATGTATTAGAACGCCTGGGATATATTGGTTCTAAACTATCTTTGCCACACCTGACCTCCCTTGGGAATCCTGCTTCTACTATCAGTGGGTGTTCTTCCCGCATGCTGGTGGTGATGGTGGTGGAGAACAAAGAAAGTTAGATGGATGAATGGATGGATGTATGGATAGACAGACAGATGGGTAAATGTGAGATCTCGTCTACCTCACTGATCATCATTCAGCTGATCATCTTAGCTAGGTGGGTGTTTATTCTCTACTTTACTTTTTTATGAGTTGACACTGATGCTCTTCAGCTGAAGGGCATGACCATCCTTTTGTCCAATGGAATTCAAAAGAATTTTGATAGTGTGGCATGGGACATCATTGTGTTAATCATTTTGTGACTAGTACTGCAGAATAAAATGCCTGGCATAGTAAATAATAGCATTAGAGCTGTCTTTGAAAGAAAAGGTCAATATTAAACCTGCATGCTGATAGGAGAGATTAATATACTCTTGCTATTATTAATAATAGTAATTAGACTCTATTGCTTTAGCTGATCCTTAGGTCCCATTTATAGGAACAGCCTAATGTTCTTCCTGAACATGACTTGGCATATTTCAGCACGTCATTGCAAGCATTGAAAATCAGTGCCAGGATCTTCTTATCATTCTATTAGCTTTTTGGCACTTGGATTTTGTATTTATATTGGGCTTACTTTTTCACTACCTAAACAGTTAGTGGGGATTTTTATATGAAAAGCAGAAGACCTTTCCATAATAGCATTTCCTGTTGGGTCATAACTATAGATCTGTGTATATTTTGCATCATTTAGCACAGCCGCTGTTCAAATTAAGAGGACAGGCATCCTCGTCAGGACAATTAACACTTGCAGCAAAAAATTCTTCTTAGCCACAGGGGAAAAAAGTTTAAATTGAGGTTGTAATACAAGGAAAGCTTTTCAGCACTGGGAGCAGAGATAGGAGGGAGGAAAATGGAACACTGGCTGTTTGGTGATCAGATGCTCAACCTCTTTTGTTGTTGTTACAATTTCTCTAGCAAGATCACCTCTGAGTACTGTGCAGAAATATAAACTGTGCCAGGATGGACGATCCTTGTTTAAAGGCAAAACACATGGAAGGTAATTTTAGGAGTCCCTCGTCCAAATAAATCTCCTCCATGTTCTTTCTTCTGCTATGGACTTTCACTAATATTTCCAGTTTTGGATTAAGGCACTAAAGGCCTCTATTAAAATAAACCAGTGTTACCTAGCAGGGGTCAGTCACTTCCTCTTTATCATTAATGTCTTACTGTGAATAATTAAAATGAGATTTCTTCCCTAGTGAAGCCTTAAGAAATAATAGTGGTCGTGGTGAAAAACTTAAAATTGAAGGCATGTCAGAGTATACAGTGCCAACTGAATTATTATTTACCCATTTGTTTCTTATAGTGAGCATGTGAGTAAGGTAGACAGAGGGTGGGTCAGTCTCATCCAACAGACGAAGAAACTGAAGCTCTGATGGGTGAATAGATTGAAGAGCTCACTGAAGGTCTGGATTATACAGTGAGTAAGTCGCGAGCGGGGATGAGAAAGTGGAGGCAGCTCTGGACACAGTGGATCCACCACTGAACACAGTGCCACGTGGGTGAGTTCTCACTGGACTGGTAGGAGCATCCTGAATAGCTAAATGGATTTGAGGGTTTGGAGGGTCTTGAGGGGGTTTAAGTTAGAGAAAGAGGCTACTAACAATAGCTGTATTACCTACCTTTTCTTGAGCGTCTGTCACCTGCTAAGGCTGGTACTAGACTCTTCAGTTGCCCTTTCATTTCATCTTCTCTATAAACCTGCAAGGTGGATTATAGTCCAGATTTGCAGATGAGGAAATGGGGGTTTAGAAAATTAAAAAAGAGTCTTTCTCAAGGTGAGTCAACTAAAAGTGGCAAAATATTTTTCTATTCCTAAACCCTCTCTCTCCCAGCCACCCGCTACTGCGCAGGAAAGCAAAGAAAAGGTCAGGGCAGGGCCTTGAAAACAAATTTCCCTTTCTTCACATCTGTCTCAGGCTTGGCTTCTCTGCCCTCCACCTTTCCATTAACTCTGGAATCCTGCAAAGAACAAAAATTGGATCACTCCCTGACCGAAGGGAGGGTTTAAAAATTTCTACCCAGTTACTCTTTTTCTGCTTTCAAAGTCCCTCATCTCTCTTCAGATCAGTATGTAGAACATTTCACGTGTTTATTTCAGTCACTTTTCTATTGCTGTTGAAGTAAACCATAGATGGACCTGAAGATCAGTCATACTAAGTGAAGTAAGCCAGAAGGAGAAAGAAAAATACCACATGGTATCACCTCTATGTAGAATCTAAAAAAGAGGGACAGAAATGAACTTATTTACAAAGCAGAGACAGACTCACAGTGGGGAGGGGTAAATGGGGAGTTTGAGATTAGCAGACACATAACCTATATATAAAACAGATAAACAACCAGGTCCAACACAGGGAACTATATTCAATACCTTGTAATGGCTTACAATGAAAAAGAATATGGAAAGGAATATATATATATATGTATATGTAAAATGAATCACCGTGCTATATACCAGAAATTAACACAACATTGTAAATCAAATATACTTCAAAAAAATAATGAATTTGGTTATGTTTTATAACAAGGCAGCTTTCCCTCTCTTATTAAAAAATACGGTTGTCATTTATATTCCACCTACATTAAAAATTATCCCCAATTACCTTTCAGTGCAATGCAACCAATCAAAAGTTTCTGACCAGATTTTTTTTTCCCCAAGCAAGAAGTCTTTAAGGGCAAAGAGTGAGTGATATAATAGAAGGCAGGCAGCTTCACTTCCCTTTAGCGTTTGCTACCACAGTAGCTGTAAACCAGAATTACTCTCTCCTTGATTGAAAGGTGGCTACCTCTTGGGTGAAATGTGGCAGCTGCTTAACAGTGTACATTAATAAAACATGATCGTCTAAGAAGCAGCAAGCAATGATGAGCTGATGTACTTAATTGACAAGGCAGACAGAGGCTCAGTGGACGCAGGGGTGTTTTTTGAGTTTCCATCTCTCTGTTGAGTGACCTTGAACAAGCTGTTTAATGTCTCCATTACTCAGTCTCCTCATCTGTAAAATGGGAATAATAACAGTTACCTAGCTCACAGAGGCATTGTCAGAATTAATTAACTCAGGCAATGTCCTCGGAGATCCCTGGATGAACGGTGCCGTGCCATTGGAGATGATTAGTATCCTTGTTATTCTGACACTCACCCGTAAGTCCCAGCGATCAAATACGGTTCTAGCTGAACTGAGCAGAGCGATGGATTCTGCAGCTGCAATCGGTGGCAGTGTGCCCTGAAGATAAAGTCTGTCACACACAATGTCTCCCCAGAGCAAGCTTAAGCTGGTAGCAGTATTGATGTAGGTGATCTGCCTGCCAGGATGCACAGAGACGGTTTAACTAGAGCTAATTATGGCCAGCAATAATGCCAGAGCCAGAACTCACCTCTGATTATGATGAGATGTTCAAAGAAACTCTTTCTAAACCTGATAATCAGGCAGACTCTTCTGCACTGTTCGTATGGGTAGCATTCTGAAGCATGGCAGGGGACCTCAGGTTTCTGAGGAAGGGCACTTGCAATCCTTTTCTAAAGGGGAACAGAACCAGAGATAATTAAGCTGGCAAATTGCCCATTGTAACCCTTATCACTTATTTATCTTGGCCATTTTTTTCTGACTGTTGCCCAAATGTTATATGTTTGTTTTTGAATGAAGGGATGGAGAGAGTTGTCAAGCCAGACAAGTAAGATGGAGATCCCAGCCTCACAGGAGCTTTTGATCTAACAAAATATAGAGAGTTGAGGAAGTGGAACTTTGAGGAAGCTGCAAGCCCACGCTGAGTGTAGGTGTTTTGATATAGTGTGGCTGATGTTCCTCATCATAACATGTGCAAATGTCCTCATTTCCATGACTATCACCTAAGTACAAATTACTGTCATTTCTCCACCGGACCACTCTGAAAACCTTTTGGCTGGTGTTCCTGTCTCAAACTTTGCCCTTCTGTAGTCTATTCAGCACACACCAGATTACTCAAGCAAGCTACTCTTCTGCTCAAGTCTTTCAAGACCTCCTTTCCCATTGCTCATAGAGTCAAATTTAAACTCTTGCCATTGCTTCTTGTTTTTTATTGCCCATCTCTAAAACTAGTCTTATTCCAAAATCCAGCTGTTCTCTGAGGTCCATCCATGCTAGCTTCCTTTCAGTCCCCTGAAAGTCAAGTCCGTTACTGCCCCAGGGCCTTTGCATGTGTTTTTCCCTAAGGGACTTCCACTGGCTGGACCACGGTCCTCAAAAGGTGTCAATGCAAATATCACATATTCAGAAAGCCTTATCTAAATCATCTCCCTATACTTTACCAACATCTTCTTCACTGTTGTTCCTTTTCATGGTATTTTTAAAAAATCTGTAGTTATTCACTCATTTATCCCTCATACATTCATTTATTTGTTAAGGGTCTGTCCTCTCCAGAAGGTACCTCTCAGGCAGAAGTAACTTGCCCTCACCCCCTATTTACTAGTGCTCAGCACAATACCTGGCACAAATACCAGGTCTCATAATGCTGTTGGATAACAAGTACCTTTTTACAGCATCTTCTGCATGTCATGCACTGTACTATATACTTTGGATATAAATCTCATTTTTTCATGCAACAACCTTGAAAGTATCACTTAGCGGCAGCTTTTATACAATTAAATTGAGATTTAAGAACAATGAGAGGTTGGTATCACTTAGTCACAGTTTTCATGCAATTAAATTGAGGGTTAGAAACATTGAGGCTTGATGAAGATCCCAGCCTGAGTTTAGTGAAAACTGGATTTGAACACCAGCTTCCCTGGTACCAAAATCAGGGCTGGTCCTGCTCTTTGATTTGGACAGCTGGATGAGCAATCCAAATGAAGAGGTGGATCATAAATCCTCTCTCAATGGCATTGACGATGGATTGGCTTAAAAGGCATTTGGGGGAAATTGAATCTAAGAGAAACTCTCGAATTGTGAAGGACATTTAAGTATTGAAAACTCAGTGATGACATTCTGTAGGAGAATTAGTAAAAACCTTGAGAAGGACAAGCCCAAACAACCTTTTCCTGCCCTTCTTAGGAAATTGTCTCCTTTATTTTCCAACCTCTTCTTGCCAGGGGGCATTTCAGTCTTTGTCTTCTGATTACTGTTTCCTGGAGGAAAGTTTAGGGAGTGTGAAGATCATTTCACTTTAGGTTCATGTCAATTCATTTAAGAATCTTGCACATTCAAGAATCTTGATAAATAAATATATGCAAAACCTACTGAACTAAAGTGTAAAAACATTATGGCTTTTCTTTTCCTGAACTTTGACATTAAACATATGATATTTTTGTTTGTGGGTTGAAACACTTTCATAATTGATACAAACAAACAGGGTAGCATTTAAAAATAAGACAAACATTCAAATAGAAGTGTGGCTACTTCTTTGCCAAAACTAAACACAGATCATTTGTGTATAGATGGGCAGGATTTTCTATCATAATATGAATACTTTCCCAGAAAGATAGTTTTTTTTTTTTTCTTTTCATCTTTTTTTTTTTTCAGGATTGTTTTTAGTTGTCTATGATGATAGTAAAAAGATGTTCAAATAAAGCTATGTATGTGTTTAAGTCATCAAGTCTCAACCAGAGTAATCAAAACAACCATAAAGTCATATGAAGATGAAATTTCAAATATGGTGGCACAGCTGTGGACTGCTGGGCAACAAGGAACTAAACTAAAATCAGAAGCGTTAGTTAAAATAGAATTATATGTCTGTGTCCTAGAGACTACGATGCATTCAGTACCAAGAGAAGTACTGGGTACTAAAAGATAAAACATCTTTTGTGTCTCTTAGGGACTAGTGATGACAGGGAGAGCAATTGATACATCATTATAAAGTGGTCAGAGTTGGAATGGAAGTGGTCACAGAATTCTGTATGAGAACAGATGATAGATCGCTAAATCCAGCCTGGTAGAATCATGACAGACTTCCTAGAGGAGGTGACACCCACACTGAATCTTAAAAGGAATGTCTTAATTTTCAAGAGCATCACAGCGGAATAAGAATACTTGAAGCTTCCTTTTGCTTGTCAGTGCATTTCTTTCTATTGCAAACTGGCTTTCTCCTCAGGCAGAGAACAGTACTCACGCAACCAATTTCTAAACTCTTATTTCTTTTGATGGGAAATTCTTTCTTTTTTTTTTCCAGCAACCATTTGAAAAATTTTAGTGAGAGATTCTGGTTTTCCCTGGTTGCATTTCCTTCCTAACCCCAGATCAATCATTTTGGTCAAGGAAGTGGTGTTCTCTGAGCAGTCTAGCTTTGGCCCCTCCAATGTACCTAGACTATTAGAGATCTAAGATGGCGGCCTTTAGTGAAAACCTGCGACTTGGTATGTTGATGAGAAAGGCCTGAAAAAAGAAGGAGAAAGAAGCTTTCACCAATGAAGCACAAAGGACTGTAGACTAGATGAAATTGTTGAGATTTCTAGGGACTGTCTTCCAACCTACCAGTGGCTATATTTTCGGTCTCATTTGCCTACCGAGAGACTGTCAAGCCAGAAGAAACAAACACTTGCTAAGTTATTTTTTGTGCTAAACCCTTTCTTAGGTGTTTTATTTTTACTGTCTCATAAAAATTCTTACTACAACCTTTGAAGATAAGTAGTAATTTAAGTATGAGGAACAGAGAGTTTAAATAACTCTTAGAAGATCACATGGATTAAGAAGTCATGGAGATTTAATTTGTTTTTAATTAGCCATTCCGTGTCCCCTGCACCACACCATGTGGGAGCTTTGAGAACAATATTTGTAGCATAATGCATAATCTTCCAAATGACCAGAGGTGTGCAAACAGGAGAGCATTGTTTTGTTTTCTTTTTTGCTGACTTTATGATAAGATGGCCTTCTTTTTTCAGATTTTAATGTGCTGTGTCAGGAGAAAACATATAATGAGTGCTCTGGATTTTCTGTCTTTTGAGCTGAATCTGTAAGATGTGTCACATGTCTCTCCCTTGGAGAGAGTAATTAATGGAGTGTATTGTTATTTCCATAGGCTATCATCTCTGGAAGAGTTTCTCTTCAGGCACACAGCACAGGGGTGTGGGGGGAGGGTAGGAGGGACACTTGTAAATTTCTGCATTCATATTGAACACTTTCCCATTCGGATGGCACAAGAAAACATCCATAAATGGGAAATACCTCTTCACCTTTACAGAGAGATCTTCCTTTTAAGCTTGGGTGATGCTTCTTTTGGAAGGATCACTGTTACCGGCTTTCCAGGTGTAGACTGGTAGAATATGGGGAGAGGGGTGTCATTCAGTATTAAGTCAATAACTACTTCCTTAGGTTAGCTCATTGCTTATTGTATCAACCCTGCATGAGTTTCCCCAGAATTATTTTTTTCTCTCTCAGGTAAATATTAGGCTTAGTTACAGGGGCAAAAGAGTTGCATAAACAGAGAAGGAAAAAAGGTGTATCTCATTTTATTACTCTTTTGTGTAATAGCAGTAAAAGTTTTGTAGGGAGTATTGTATACAGTAAAACAATCATTTGTCAAAGGGTAAACTTACTGAACACCAATGCTCTGTTTTTAAAAGATCCCTTGTGTGCCATGAACTACACAGTGTTCATAAAAAGTTGTACTCCAGGGTTAGATATTCTTGCTTCCTCAATTACTAGAGTTTTCTGAAGTCTCTCCAGGAAGGAGGATTAAACATTTACTGTCAGGAAGCACCAGGTTACACTTTGTCCCATGCTTTGACATATTCATTAGCCAAGACTCTTAAGTTTTCAATTACTGAATCCATAAAGTACCACCAAAAAAAAAAAAAACAAAAAAAAAAACAAAAAGAGCTAGAAGTAGTGAAAAAGATAAAAACACAACAGCCAGAATTTATGCACTGCAGTTTTAAAAACACTCTTCTCGCCCTGTCATTTTAGTTTGGCCATTATAGGCTGTGTGTTCCCATAATGAATGATGCCTGGGGTTATATATGACTCATAAACTGTTCTGATTGATTATTTACTATTTGATATCATAAGAAAATATAAAAGTTTCTGTATTTTAATCTTTAGTCTTTAATGGAGAGTTTGATATGACTTATCATAGATGAGGAACGTGAAATACATGAACAAAAATCCCTCCTGATGAATTGGGGTGGATAGAACATTTTAAAATAATGATGCACACACAAGACGAAGGCAAAAAACAATTTCTCTGACATGGTCATTTAGAAATTCTCATTTAAAAGACTAGTATAAATTATGTGTGCAAAATTAAATAGAGTGTAAAAAAATATAGACTGCTGGCTTCAATCCTAAAGCATCGAGTGATTGAAAGTTGTCACCCTCAATCTGACAACAAGACAATCTCGGCAACCTGAAAAATCAGTGACTGTCTCTTGGACCAATCAGAGAATCAAGGTCTCAGGGCAAACCAATGCCCTGAAATCACTAGAGGGAGGTGCTTCTAGATGAGATACAGCCTATATCTGCTTACCTGGGACGGAAGTCCTGGGGCCATAATCTGGCAGTTACATTTAAGTGGTAATTTTGATGACTTGCTTGTGGCTGGGTGTGGACTAGCAGGCTATTGAGAAATACCTGGTGGCCGAAGTCTTAGGAGAGGTGGGGCATGATTCTCTGGGTTTTACCTCCAGGAACTCCAGGAGGTTCTTGTAATATTTCAGGGGAAACACCCTCATGGCTCTGGCAAAGGGAAGGGAAGGGTAATCATTGTGAAATATACCCAGAACTTTCTCCATAACAAAGGCCTACTCTTCAAGGAAGAAAGAGCTTTGCCAGAGCCTAATCTCAGCTGAGGGACTGAAATTCCTCCCACTCCAGCCCCTTTCAGCCTTCATTTCACGTATGGGGGAAATACAGTCTGCAGGGTTCATTGTTCAAGGAAATTGTTTGGGAACACTGTAGCTATGGAAGGGAATAAAGGGCTTGTGTTTAGAAAACCTTGTGGAGGAAACATTAATGAAGGTCTGAAAAAAAAAGCCCTGAATAAAAAGACCCATCAAAGGGCTGAAAATTAATCAGCAAATTATAGAACACTCTGCTTTCCCCACACTTTACCGTTCTACAAACAGGGCTCTGGTACAATAATGTTCTACCTGGAAAAGCTGCACATACAGACTCTTCCTGAAGAGTAACACATAGGAAAGACCAAAACAAGGACATTAGAGGAATTTAAAGCCTCTAGCACCTACAGCTACAGCAAACATTAAACACAGTCCAACTCCTAGGCAGATTAACCTAAATCTACATACTAAAGGTTAATTCCTCAATTTCTGTTAGTCAATACAATATGTCCAGCTTTCAAGAAAAAAAATTACACGGTATGCCAAAAGACAAAACCGAATAATCAAACAACAGAAAAGGTCTGAAGAGACAAAGTAAGCATGAGAATCAGATTCAGATACAACACAGATTTGGGAACTATCAGAGTATCTAAAATGACTATAATTAGCATGTTAAGGGCTCCATAAAAAAAAGTAATAAACATGAAACAACAGATGTAATATGAATAAATATGGAAACCCTAAGGAAGAATTGAAGAATTCTTTTTGATAGGTTTATAAGTAGAGTTGACATGGCCAAGAAAGAATCTGTGAATTTGAAAACAGGTCAATAGCAACTTCCCAAACTGAAATGCAATTCTTTTTTTCTCAAAGCATTTTGAAAAGAGAACAGACATTTAGGAACTGTGGGACAATATCAAAAGGGGTAACATATATATCATTGGAATAGAAGAAGAAGAAAGGAGAACTAAGCAGAATAAATACTTGAAGTAATAAAAGCTGAGAACTTTCCAAAATTAATGAAAGACAGCAGACCACAAATCCAGGGAGATCATGGAACACAAAACATGATAAATACAAAAAATACTACACTTAGGTATATTATATTAAAACTACAGGAAAAATAAAAATGAGAAATCTTGAGAGAAATCAGTGGGGAGGAAAACACATCTTACCTATTGAAGACAGGAATAATCATTACTGCAGACTCTTCATCAAAAACAGTGCAAGCAAGAAGAATGGTGGAGTGAAATATTTAAAATACTGAGAGAACCACCAATCTCACATCACCAATCTAGAATTCGACATTCAGCAAAATTATCCTTTAAAAGTAAAGGAGAAATACACTCTCAGACTAATAGAAACCAAAGAGTTTTATCTCCAGCACACCTACCCTGTGAAAAGTGTTGAAAGTTCTTCAGGCAGAAAGGAAATGATAGGTTATGAACTGAATGTTTGTGTCCCCCCCACAACAAAAAATTTATATATTGAAGCAATAACCACCCCCCACCACCCCAGTGTGGCTGTATTAGGAGATAAGACCTTTAAGGAAGCAATTAGGGTTAAATGAAATCATAAAGATGGGACCTTGATCTGATAAAATTACTATTTTTATAAGTAGAAATGCCATGGTGTGTTCTCTCAGAATGCTTGGAGAAACGGCTGATTTAGGACTGTGGGAGGAAATAAATACACAACACAGTAATCTCTCCTTATCCATGGTTTTACTTTTTGAGGTTTTAGTTACCTCTGGCCAACAGAGGTCCATAAATATTAAATGGGAAATTCCAGAAATAAACAATTCATAATTTTTAAGTTGCTTGCCATTCTGAGTAGCATGATGGAATCTTGCTCTATTCCACTCCATCTCAGCTGGGATCCCCAACAATCGACATCATCTGCTCCTGATTGCCAACCATCAACATCATTATGGCTCGATGATCTAAGATCACCTGAAGCAGACGACCCTGCTGACATATCATCAGATGGTCAACAGCAGTCAAACGCTATGTCACAATGCCTACATATTTCAGTTCAGTTTGTCTCATCACATAGTCATTTTACCATCTCCTATCATCATAAGAAGGGTGAGTACAGTACAAAAAATATTATGAGAAAGAGAGACCCCATTCACATAACTTTTATTACAGTATATTGTTATAATTGCTCTATTTTTTAAGTATGCAACAGATATTCGTCTATTTTTACTTTAAAATTTTTCTATTTTATTATCAGTTATTGTTGTTTATCTCTTACTGTACCTAATTTTAACTAAACTTTATCATAGGTGTGTGAGTATAGAAAAAAACAGTATATATAGGATTGGGTACAATTTGTAGTTTCAGGCATCCACTGGGGTTCTTGGAATGTATTCCCTGTGGATAAAGAGGGGACTACTGCATGAGTCTGAGTTTCTCACAATGCCAGAAAGTAAGGTTCTCCAAAAAAGAAAAAAGAAAAACACCCCTACAATAATGGGTGTTTGTCAAAGGGTCATGGGAGATCACCGAAAGAGCTCCCAAAGACCAAATTTAGAACCTCTTTGAGCAATAAAATAATTGAAGTAATGTGATGGTTAATTTTACATATCAACTTGCCTGTGCCATGGTACCCAGATATTTGGTCAAATATTATTTAAAATTTTTCTATAAAGATATTTTTAGATGACATTAACATTTAAGTCATTAGACTTGATTAAAGCAGCTTATTCTCCATAATGTGAGTGAGCCTTATCCAGTCAGTTGAAATCCTTTAGTAGAAAAAAGACTGGCTTCCCCTGAGAAAAAGAGAAATTCTTCCAGCAGACTGCCTTTAGACTCTAGCTGCAAATCTTCCCTGGATCTCCAGCCTGCCAGGCTACCCTGCAAGCTTTGGGCTTGCCAGCCCCTACAATCACATGAGCCATTCCTTAAAATCTTTCTCTCTCTCTCTATAGATAGATAGATAGAAAGACAGATAGATAGATCAATAGATTGATAGATAGATATCTCCTATTCATTCAGTTTCTCTGTAAAAGCCTAATAAAGATAGTAAGTATTGTATCATAATCCCACATATAAAAATCTCTCATACAGAAGAATTCCAAATTAGTGATGTAGATAATACCCTCTCAAGTAGGTGGAGTTTAAGTGTTTTGCTTCTTTAGTATGAATATGTCCTTAGTGACTTGCTTCTAAGGACTAATGCCTGGAAAGAGACACAAATACAATTTTACAGTGGAGAAACCCGACAAGCACTACTTTAACCAAATGACCAAAATTAACCTCAACGCAAGTCACGTTGCTAGCATGCACTCTTAATATGATTGGATGAGATGACATTTCACTTCTGTGGTCTTCCTCCCAAAACCCCATAACCCCAGTTTAACCGTAAGAAAAACATGAGACAAATCCAAATCGAAAAAACTACACAACACAGGACCTGTATTTCTCAGAACTATCAAGGCCGCTAAAACTGAGGAAAGTTCTGAGAAGCTGTTACAGCCAAGAGGAGCCTAAAGAAACATGGTTATTAAATGTAATAAGGGGTCCTGGATGATATCCTGGAACAGAAAGTTAGTTTACTTCGGTAAAAACAAAGAAATTTTTAAAATTAAGAAAATCTAAGAAAATTTGTATGGAGAATCTGTATGAGGTGCATAAAATGTACTAACAGTGGTCCATTCATTCTGATAAATGTATCATTCTAATATAAAATGTCAATGACAGGAGAAACTGGTTGTGGGCTCTAAGGGACCCCCTGTACTGTCTTCACAATTTTTCTGTAAATCTAAATTTATTCTAAACTAAAAGCTTATTAGAAATATATATATACACTAACATTTTGAGTAAATAATGTAACAGTGATGGCAAAACATCAGTTGCTTTTTTCTTTTGAGGGAAGAACTGAACTTAACAGGAATTCCAGTAGAGGCATGATCTCTCAGGTGAAGACTCAAATCTTCAGGATATAAAAGCTTTGATTGCCTATCCTGGCAACTAGTATTGACTTGTGAAATCCAGGCTTAAAATAATCACATGATTTCTGCTGTACTTTTCAGATAGAAAGATTAATAAAAGCATTTGCTTGCCATTTCTTAAAATGCATACTGAATATACCCATTAGTATACTTTCCATGCTTTGTGTTGATGGAAAATCCATCTTTACCCATAAAGCAATTGATTTCTGTAAGCGTCTTTTTCATATATCACTGATTTGTATTCTCTAAAGTCCACTATTTCAGGACAGTTTGTTTGAGTGTAACTTGCTCTCTCCTTTGCTCGGGCTCTCTGATTCATTCAAGTTTCCAAAGGACAGAAATAGCTGCAGTTTGGGCAGTATCCATTCCCTTTTCCTAAAGGGAATATTCACTATTTAGAAATGAGCATTTTCAGATGCAAATGACCCTCCAAATTAGGGCAGTCCTCTTTCTTAGAGCCGCTGCTAGGCCACCACCTGTGTGTGTTCCCATTCAGAGCTGGTCTACTCAGCACATGTGCATCGCCTCCAGTGTTTTATTTGACAATCTGTTTCAGCTTCGCAAGGGAGCTAGCAAATTATGTATTGCTCATTTTGTCAAAGTCATCACTGATGACAATTCCGGCATCAAGAGGCTCATTTTATTCTGCAGATGTTTTTATCAAATAGAAGATAAATCATGGTTCCCCATCCAGTTTTGTGTTGGACTTCTGGGAATAATGGAGGGCACAAATAAAAACCTTTTCATTAATAAAGAAAGAAAGGAATAGACTCAAGAGGATCACCATGCAGCGATTTTCAGATATGCACACACTGGTACAGAGATTGTATTTGGCACCAATGTAAGAGGCTTGGGGGAGGGGAGGGGTGGTGTTAGGGGAGGTAATCTTAATTTTTAAAAGATGCATTTCCCTTCATTCCTTTGAGAAGAGTGGGCCCAATTCATTTAGAACTCCAATACAGAGTAACATTCAGCCTGGCATCTTCTGTAAAGAGGCACTGTAAAATATCCCTGAAAAAAAGTAAATGATTAATCTCACAGGTAAATCACTGTGAGAGATTGTCTTGGTGTCCTTATGAGATGTAGCTGGGCTCTCTGTGATTTTTGACATCAGCAAAGGGTCCCTGGGTTGGGCCTGCTGAAGTCTAAACTCAAACTTCACATTAGTGGGGAAGGGAACTGTGTGTGTGAATTTGTCTTCATCCTCTGCTATAAGGTGTAGTTAACTGATGGAAATAAAGCAAGACTCTTAAATAAAAGGAACATTTGATAGGGGCCCACTCTATGCGAGGCACTAATATTCTATTAGGGTTTCACGTATGCAATTAAAATGGCCAGACAGGATTCACCAGATTCTCCACGGTCTCTATGCAACATAGGGTTTGATGGAACTGCAATCAGGGACAGGTGAGATAGGTATCCAAGGAGCATAAGCAAATGTTAAATGGCTCATCGCCCTCCGTGATGCGGATGGCGGCATTGTGAGAGGCAGCCAAGGATGGATATGATTTAAAAATTTCTCTAGACAATGTCGGGAACAAGAAAGAGAAAATGTTAGTGAAGTAGCTGACAATAAAGAGGAAAGAGTTAACACAACTCCCTTACTTCTACCATTATCATCCCCAGTGATGTTGACTATGCACCAGGCACAGGGAGAAGGACTTTATACGTATTATTATTCATTGTCTTCACAACTACGTCTTGAGATATTATTCCATTCCATTCCAGTATTAGAAAAGGAGGCTCACAAATGTTGCTTGCCCAAGACTACACAGCTAGTACATTCTGAATCATGTTGCACGTGGCTAAGGGCATAGGATTTGCATTTGAATGTCCCTCCATTTGAATGTGGACAATCCAGCATTTCTGACCATTAGAACCTCTATGGACCGGATTACTTTTAATCGGGTAAGTGTGTTCTTACTTGGCATCATCAATTTATTTATTCATATATTCCTTCGCCACTTATTTATAGATCTACTATCTAACATTGTGCTTAGTTCTGGACAAGGATGAAATAGATTAACATCTTCTCCAAAACAAGAAGATAAGAATTAGTGTAGCAACCTTTTGTTCTTCTTGGAGTACCCATGGACAAATTATTTCTCTTCCACATCCATGCCCCTTTCAGACTCTAACCAGACTCTCAGACTCTAAGGAAACCCTTAGACGTTTTGCATCAGCACTACAATTTATTGTTTAAGAGAGAGATTCCTTCTTATTTCCCAATTTTTCTCCCATTAAGTCTGAATGAAACATAAGTTGATGGATATATAAAATATTCATAAAACCAGGCCACTGCAGTGACTATTTCTGTTGATTTTTTTTCTCCCTTTTACCTTACTTCCACATGATTTAACATTAAAGTTAAGGCAAGAACAACCACCGCGAAAGAACAGGAAAAGCAAATAAGATTTTAACAAGCTTTCAATAGACTGACAAAGGGAGATGAGAAACTAGAAACGTGCAAATAATAAGCAGTAATTCTGCCAGGAAATACGGCCTCCAAATGGATCCTGAATGAAAAATTTGCTTATTTATTTGCATCTTTCAGTTCAGTTTTACGTTAACTATTTTTCCCTCTCTTGTTTGGAAAACCATTTGGATTTATTGCATCTCCTGGTGTTCTTCTGTATTTTTTGTTTGTTTTTCAACATCCAATCTCCTTATTTTAACATCTTTTTATGTTCAGATTTTTCAGACACTGTTTACTCTTTTTTTTCCCCACCAATAGTAGAAATCATGGAATGAACAGTTAAAGTTATTGTTAGTGCACACATAGCTTAAAACAGATCGTAAAGTCCCTAGTGATCAAGGAACTAGATAATGCTGACTAGCTCAGCAGCGACAGCAAAAATTTTCATAAGCCAGATGTTTAGATTTCAGCTCAGCCCCGTCAACTTATCCTCATCACGTGAGCATCCCCCGTTACTTCTCCAAAGAGCCTATTGTCCTTCCGACCCTCTGAGAAACTCTTCAGTATCTCAGGTCTTTCCTCAGCTTTCATTCTTTCTACAATTTCTTATAACTCAGAATAATGAGGGCTTGTGGCAAAAGACCAACATGCATAATATTTTTTTTTTACTAGCCATAAGCAAATTCAGATGCAGAATTTTAAAGCAGGGCATACCAAAGGCCTTTTGGGTAATATGCTGCCACTTGTAGTATGAGTGCTCAGACCTTTCTTGTAAGCCTATGCGGTGGATAAACAGCAAGAGTGAACTGCTTAATGAACTAACATTTTGGATATATCATGATTCCAATCACCATGACTTACAATATCCCTCCAGTGGCTCCCTACCTCTTTCAGAGTAAAAGCCAAAAACCTAGCAAGGCCCAAGGTAACCCTTCCTCCCAACCTATCGGGCCTCATTTCCCCACCTCCCTCTCTGCTCCATTCATATGCCCTCTTGCAACTTGTTACATGCCAGTTAACTCCCACCTTAGGGTCTTTACATGGTTATACCCTCTATCCCGAAGACAACTTTGAAGTCACTCAACTCTCTACATTGCTGGAGGAGTCAAGGTAAGTTGGACCAAATCTTGTTCAAAATGATGTAAAATGAATTCACACGTCATTCCTAGTTCTCTGAACTAGCACAAAGAAATCTCCAATAAGCTGCAATGAAGAAATACCTCTTCTCACTCATTTGAATGCTTATAATCATAAAAATAATAACAATATGGCACTTTAAAAATACTTTTATGTATGTAGTGGACACTTTTGTTAAAGTGACTTTGTGCACTGTAATGTGGTTTATAAACTCTTAGTGAGTGTTAGATCCATTAGGATATTGAAAAGCTAACCTTTGAGCTATGGCAAGGAAGAAAACAGTCTGTAATTATGTGATGGATAGAAACGAATTTCTTCCTTGTCTTTCTTCAATTTAAACGTATCAACTCTGAGTGCCTACTCCTAGTCCTATGGTCCCATTAGGAGTTTATAGGGAAAGAGTGATTTATGGGAAGTCCCAGGGCTCCTCCCAACTTTCTCCAATCAACATTTCTGGGTGTGTCATCTGGATTTATTTCCTTACAAAACATAATTCAATGAGAAAAGATTTTTCATAGACAAACAGAATTACTCAAGGAAGCACTCGAGGGATTCAGACAACTAGTCAGCCTTAGACTCAAAAGAACGACATACATTGTTGATCTACTAAAACAAAGGAAAAACTATGGTTTCAAACGAAAGACACAAGGATTTAAAGAAGAAATTATAAAACAAAAGTCAGAGACGAAAGCCAACAGGAGAGTATGAGGAAAACAGAACAGAGAGAAAAGGCACATAAAAAAACAACAGTAGGGCATAAATTCAGCAGAAAGTTCTTCCAAGAATATTGTAAATGGGTTTGAGGAAATTGCACAAAATGGAAGAAAATAAAATAACATTTTAAATTGATTATAAAAATATACTCATTGTGGAAGACAGAAAAAGGAAATTGAATATTTGTAAAATATGGTGTTTCTGAATATGAGAATATAGACCATGTGGTACATAAAATATTAAAATATACAATGAAAATAAAACTATTGTGAAATTTAGGAGAAAGCTTATTTTTGCAGATAGAAAAGCACACCCATCCCCAAACTATTAACACCAAAATATACTGGTGAAATAACTGAACTTCAAGAATAAAAAGAAGGGCTTCTATTTTCAGGAGATCCAGGTTGTTTGGACCCTTATACTAAGGGTAACAAAAATTGCTATATAAAATATTAAAAAAATATTCAAAGTACTGGATAGCTGAAAAGATAGAAGGAGCTACTAAGTCAAAAATTTGTGGAAATGTAGGAACCCAGAGATATAAGCAGTGTCCTGCACTAGAATAAGGGAGTGTTTGCTCTGAGGTCATTTGTTAATGCTGGCAAACTTGGGACTTTGGTCTGGCAAGCAGGGCCCATCCAATGTGAAACAGGAAACATCTCTACCCTAACCTAGGAAGATAAAGGTGAACAGGAAGTAATTCTGTCCTCAGAGGACACAGGGAAAGTTGCTTCAATGCTGAACAGTAAAGGGTGGAAGAGAAAAGAGAATTCACAACAGCAGTAATTCTGAGGAGCTGTGCTTATTGCATTGTTAGTCACTCAGATTTGTAGGTTAGATTTCACGTTGCCTGGGGATTCGAAGTAAACTATAAGCTTTGATTTGGGGTTGCCCTGGACTCACAGAACATGGTAGAAAGCAACTTCATCCTAAGTTACAGAGAATCCATGACCCAAAATAATTTTTCAAAGACAATGAGCAACACACAATCGAAAACTTTCAAGCACAAAAGGAAACCATAACATAATCAATAAAACAAATAATTAAATGGACTCAGACTATAAGCATTGAAACTATCTGACATGGTTTATAATTACACTGCTTACTGTTCGGTTTCCAAGAAGCAGGGACTTCAACTCAGGAAAACAACAGAGGAAGTTCCCAGGATGACAGCTGTGCAAAAGGTCTAGTGGACTTTAAATTTACTGGTGGAAGAGAAGGACAAACTATTCAAATAATTTTGAGGAAATTATTAAGGAGTGAAATAATGATTTCATGAGCTGGTTGGGAGTTTTTTTGGACTCTTAAGTGCAAGGAATGTACTAATATTTAATAAAAGGCATTTGAGCTTACAAAAGCAACATGTCTCATGTAATATAAGGAGGAAATGTTACTTTGGGTCAGTGAACAGCATATATATATATATATATATATATATATATATATATATATATAGTCACAATTATTTTATTTTTATTTTTTAGAATCAAACTTTGTTCAAAACTAAACCAAGGTCCAAAAATGGAGAAAAATAATGGCATAAACATGAACAATTGAGAAAAGATAATTTGATCTAGATTTACAAAATACTACCTTTTAAATGGTGTAGTTCAGTGTTTCTTACAGTTCAGTGTTCCCACATTCTTAAATGGTATGGCTCAGTGTTTCTTAGTGTTTCTTACAGTTCAGCATTTAGACTACCTAAGTAGAAGCTAAATACTTTATTAATTTTCAGCATTTAGAACTAAACTGTAGGCAAGTGTAGACAGTATAATTATGGCTACTGAATTCAATGAAAGTGTTGTAAACCTCAACAATGTAAAAATAATAGTATTGCTGAGACAATATGGTTGAATAGAGAAGAAAAGTTGAAGGTGGTATAACTGAAAATTACCTCATCATTCAAATTGAAAGCTATAGGATAATTGTTTAAAGTTAATAAATGCATATTTTGTACACCTAGTGGTCCCCATTTGAACTGAAATGAGTGATTCACAGCAATTACCTGATGAGAGTGGGAATATGGGTAAGTTGATAGAGTGGGAGAAGTTCTTGTTTTATATCTTCTGTATTTTTAAAATGATTTTTATATCATTTCACTTATTATTTATATAACAATCAACTCTAAACACAATTTAGCTTGTGGGACTGTCTACTCATTAGGTTTCCCATGCACCCTGTCTGGGTGTTTGATTAGGAAGAAACTTAACCCCCAAAGCATCCTCCATCCATTTCAATGTTGGTGATATCAATATCAAATGTGTGGATTCTGGAATCAGGCAGACATTGTTTCCAATTCAACATCTGCTATTTACAATTTCCTGGTTTGTAAAATTCAACTCAGTGTTATTGTGAGAATCACATAAGAATATATTTATATGTAGCACTTAGCACAGTGACTGGCACTGAATGTGGGCTCAAATGTGAGAGATATTGGCAAGGTGTTGGGGCACTACTCGTTTGAAACCTCACTCTTGGTCAAGCACTCACTCCCCCTGTGAGACAGCATTTGTGTGTACACGTGCACATGTGCCTGTAGTTGTGTTTTTTTAGATTCTTTGTTTGGCTACTTAAGAAGAGCGTCAAAGTTGAATACCCACTCCCCCAACTTTTATCCTAGAAAAGCACCAACATAATAAAAACAGTCTGGAGGGGTTTGAATTTTATTGTAAGGAGCTATGACCTGTGAAACAGTCTTTTACAATTAAGCTAATTTTCTTAAAGCCCACACATATTACCAAACTTTAGATTTTCCTTTCATTCCTATAATACTATGCCCCTGCTCTTTTTTCATTCCATCTTCCTGCTAGTGAGAATTCTGAGGCTCAGAGGATGGAATATGAAAATGATTAGTTGGTGCAAAACCTAGAGGTAGAATTAGGGAACTATATTTTGAGATCCAGCCGTGCTTATAAAGAGCTGCAGGGCTTGTAACAAGTATCCTAGTCTCTCTGGGCCTTAGCATCTTGAGGTAACAAGTGGAGCTAATGAATCTGGGTTTACATAGTACCCTCATATGAGTGCACTGAAGCTCTACAGTACAGGGAATGAAATGTCAAATGTATCATGTACCATTTCCATTATTCCTGGCTTAAAACATCTGGGCCTTTTATGTGAGTGACTTATTTTATGCTGACAAAGTTGAGTGTGTTCCGAATCATCTCTTCTTTGTGTATGAATGCTTTCTGTTAATTTTAACAAAGACTGGAAGATAACTTTTTCCTTATTCTCATTGAGCATATAGCAGATATTTAAGAAAAGTAATGTTGATTGATTAATTAATTAATTAAGGGCAGAACTCTGGAGTTGATAAAGAAAAAGAAACTATAATCTAAGCTTTTTTTTTTTTTTTTTTAACTCTTTCAGGAAAAGAAAAGGACGACAAACCTTATACTATGGGAATATTTGGTTGAAAAAGGACCTTGTCTTCTGTTCACTAGCAAGTTCTGGCAAAGCCCACTGTGTGGGTTTATGAAACATTTAAAAGAAAACCTGAAGGAGTCTTTTGGGAGAACCTGCTAACAGGTTAAGAACTCTCTGCTCTGGCATACAAAATTGTTTATGATTTGACCACTGTCTCCAGTAGATCATATCTTAGAACTTTACATGCTAGAAATATTTAACATTTTTGAGTTTTTCTAATATAATTGACACCTCAGTAACTTAATATAGTTTTTCCATCCTTTACATTTGTTGTCATCTTTCTGTATGATGTAGAATCTCCCAATTCATATGTACATACGTTTTACTCCAAAAATGCCTATTTATCTGTCAAAACCCAGCTCTGCACTCACCTTACCCAAGAATCTTCCCTTCACACTGCTGACCATCCTGGTGATCTCATCCTTCCTCCTCAAACTCTCCAGTCTCACATCTTTGAAACTGCTCTTTTTGTTTAACTTACCTCCTTACACTAAATGGTCGATGGTGTTTTTGCACATCTGTCTTTCTTCCTGCACTAAAGACAGGGGCTAGGCACTGATTTGCATTCATTGGTATAATTCCAACATTGTACCAAATATTTGATGAACAATACTCAATGAATTTGTGAATGAGTGAGTGGGCTCTGACGCTAATCGTTCTGATAGTTTTTATCTGCATGAATTTGAAACTGAGCAGGACCCTGTGGGACCCTCTTGGGTACAAAAGCCTTTCTGTGTCCCCTTGTCTTGTTCATAGGAAAAAGGCTTCAGCCTCCTAGACCTTCCCTGAGTCTGATACGGGCAGAGTCAAACAGTTACTAATCTGGAAAGTGAACAAATGCAGAAACAAAGGAAAAGCAGTCAAGAAAAAATAGTACAACAGAGTCCTTGTTCCTCCTCAAGGAATATATGAAACAGTGTAACTTTGAGTTATTCTACAGGAGCTAAGGCCCCCACCCAGGTAGAGGATGGTAACTACATGCCGAGACCCCAGCCTGGCTAGACCCAGAAGGCTGATGATTGAGATTCCCTGTTACCTCATCACCAGTCAATCAGAAGAAAGTCACACACCCTGTAGCCTTCACCCCATATTTGCCCTTTAAAAATTCTTCTCCAAAAGCCATCAGGAAGTTTCGGTTTCTTGAGCATAAGCTGTCCATTCTCCTGCTTGGCCCTCAGATAAACCTTTCTCTGCTCCAAACTCTTACATTATGGTTTGTTTGGCCTCACTGTGCTTCGGGCACACAAACTTGCATTCAACAACAAATTTACTAGTTAACCCAGTATTTTTGCTGGTTTTCTAGCAGCTCTCCTGAAATCTACTGTATCATTCACCCATTTGACCTGAACAATTCTGTGACTTTTATGGTATCTTTCTAGTTTGAACCCCCACAATTTTGGCAGCAGGCAGTTCTCCTAAAAATCTTGCATGCTTTAATTTAAGAATAAATAAAGAGTGAATAAAAGACAAGAAAGAGGGAGGGAAAGATTGTGCAATTATTTCAGTGCTTTCTATAATATTAAAATGAGACATATGATGTTAATGACTAGTAAAGGAGACGTGCATTTTTTTTTTAATTTGGAAATCCTTTTTAATAAGGGCTTAGAGAAACCCTAGGCATTTTTTAAAAATTTCATACCTATATTTTTTGAGGTATAGTCAGTTAACAATGTGTCAGTTTCTGGTGTACAGCATAATGTTTCAGTCAAACATTAACATACACGTATTCATTTTCATATTCTTTTTCACCATAAGTTACTACAAGATCTTCAATATAGTTCCCTGTGCTATACAGTATAAACTTATTATTTATCTATTATATATATGTTACTTAGTATCTGTAAATCTCAAACTCCTGATTTATCCCTTCCCACACCCTACCCCTCCAACCATAAGTTTGCTTTCTATGTCTGTGAGTCTATTTCTGTTTTGTAAATAAGTTCATTTTTGTGTGTGTTTTTTTTAGATTCCATATATAATTGATATTATATGGGATTTTTCTTTCTCTTTCTGGCTTACTTCACGTAAAATGACAATCTCCAGGTCCATCTATGTTGCTGCAAATGGCATTATTTTACGATTTTTTACGGCTGAGTCATATTCCAGAAAATATAAACAGCTCATACAACTTAATAATAAAGAAACAAACAACCCAATCCAAAAATGGGCAGAAGACCCAAACAAGCAATTCTCCAATGAAGACATACAAAAGGCCAATAGACACATGAATAAATATGTTCAATATCACTACTCGTCAGGAAATGCAAATCAAAACTACAATGAGACATGCACTTTTAAGTCCAATTTGTTATATATCTCATCTAGGAACAATTAATTTTCTTTAAATTTCATCCTTTACTACATTTGTTGTAGCCCTTTCACACGCTGCCTGATGTTTTGTATTTTGTGTGTGTCTTAGAAGAGCAAGAACTGTGAATGAATTATATTTCTTTATTTCTTTTCAGGATGTATTGTAACTATTTTGCACATAGTAGGAGCAAAATGAGCATGCAGCACAGCAAACTGTGAAACAAAACAGGAAAATGGACGAAATGATGTATCATCACACAGGAAATGTCTGATGAGAATCATAAGATCACAGCCCCATCTTGGCTTTTAAAATCTGAATATTTCAGGTAACCGTGTTTAAGTCTTACTAATTTCATGTCTCCACTTTAGGTTACTAGAGCTTTGTCGTTCAGCTGCTTATCACTGCAGAGGAACGAGGTGTGAGAATGAAGCCCTCTATTTATAAAGATCAGTTCACCTACCATTTCTTGATGAGAGGTTGACAAGCTTTAAACAGTCTCAGGCGACCTCCCATTACATTTTATGGTAGGGACCTCATGAAAATAAAGTATTCAATTGAATCCTGAGGATGTTTTAAGAAATAATTATACAAGTGGAGATACTAAAAAAGCACCAGAAAAGTAAACCCACCCTCAGTCTGTTCCAAACTGAGACAGGAAGGGGGCAGGGCACAGCCATTCAAGGAATGCCACAGCAGTTAACATCAAAATGCTGGAAAATTCAACCCCCAGTAGGCCTTGTGGCTCAAGATGTTGGGAGATTTGACTTCTAGCAGAACTTGAGTTTCGTTATATATCTATTGTAATATATTAACATGGTGAATTACATGCCCACAGGCACCATGGCAGTCCCAAGGCTAGCCACGAAAGGTCAAAGCATGGGAAATGGCCAACTTCCTGGGAATCCCAGCCCCTTCCCCAGGCTAGTTAGACTGGTCCTTCCACTTATCAGCATATGAAGCCACAGAGGCCATAAAAACTGGTAACCCGGCACCTCACGGCTGCCCTCTCTTTCTCTCCCCCTTTAGAGACGGCCCACAATCTGTCTATGGAGTGTGTACCTGCTTTTACTCTAATCTCAGCACCCAGCTCCCACACCTTGTGGCCTTTCTCTTGCCTTTCACTGTATCTGTCTAAATAAATCTACCTTCACTCAACTGTGGCTCGCTCTTGAATTCTTTCCTGCATGAAGCCAAGAACACTCACTTGGCGGGGCACGCCCCAGGGGCTCAACTGAAGCCTGGGACGGGCCCTCCTCATACCCTACAGCCATTTTTCCTGTATCAAAACCATCTCCCCCGCCCCCAAAAGGAAAAAATAGTGAATAAGGAAGTTGATTCATTAGCACGATTATTTAAACCTTGTGAAACCACTTCCACACCCTTGGAGTCTGGAGGTCAGTCTAATTTCTTGATTAGCTGAATGTATAGTAAATTGAATCTCTTTGAATTTGGGGAGTTGTCCATCAATAATTAACAGCTTGTTAATTGTATGTAAATGTCTACGTCCTCTAGCTTGGAAGTGTTTTATTTCTCACTCCTTTCATTTAGTGTTTACCCACCCATATTCCACATTTCTTGACACAATTTTTTCATTAAGTGCTCATTTATTGGTATTCAGGTATTCACTCCTATGTCACAAGCATCTTAATACTCTTTTGATGACCCCACTAACTGCATATCTATCTGCATTACACATTCCTTGCCACCTTTGCCAGATGGATTCTATTGATTGCAAGGCCCTGTACCTTACAACTGCCTTGCACTGATCTTTTGTGAAAAGTCTTGCTCTACAGCAAAGTCATTCCCCCTGCAGAACAGCAATAAGCAGGGTGCTGCATTATGTCCCCTTTAAGCAATAATTGGTTGCTTTGCAACCCTTTGGCCTGATGCTTCCTAATTTGTAATGCACAAAGCTCTGTTCAAAAGAATAACATATTCCATTTCTGTTTACAGAACGAACGCTTGATGCAAAAAGAGATAGAAAATAAGATTGGGCCTTTATTGGTGATAATTATACCAACAATACTGAGCAAGATATGGAAGGGTTAGATAAAAGCAAATGAACTTACTTTTTAAATTGAGTTTACTAGATACAATCTTGTAGCAAACTACAAATCTTTTAGCTGTTCAATTAAAATTACCTATTTTTCCCAATAATTTAGAGGTCCATTTTTATATTATTTTGCATAAGGATTTCAACCAATTTCCATAAATTTGCATTTTTGTTCAG
The DNA here is from genome assembly GCF_009834535.1 of Camelus ferus. NCBI lineage: Eukaryota > Metazoa > Chordata > Mammalia > Artiodactyla > Camelidae > Camelus > Camelus ferus. The sequence continues at coordinate 16,506,427 of NC_045697.1, read as the reverse complement.
AAAGCTCTAATGCCAATTATGTAAAATAAATGTAATTAATTAGTGCATTCCACAGCAACTGCATTCAAGCCTGGTTTGCAGTCAGAGACCCCAGAAGGGCTGACTATAGGGAACAATAAACCAGAGAAAGTCCATCCCACCGCCCCACCGGAAAACTGAAAAGTGAGACTGGGCAATGTTTCCCAGGGAGATTAAAATATATCAGATACAGGATGCCTATGAAGCTTTCTTTCAGTAAACCCAGTTCTAAGCCTAAAAATAAATAAAGAGAGAAAGTCCTACTTGTGCCAACACCATCATTTGCATGTAACCATCACTTTTGTATCTAATCCTCAGGCTGAATTGGCCAAGTTAACCTGTTAAGTTAATTCTGCTCTTGCCAGCACATCCTTCTGGCAGAGGAGGGGTGGGAAGAGTAGGACTCTGCATGCGTTACTCACGCTGTAACATGAAACTTTGTTTTCCAATTCAGAGTTAATTCAGGAAGCAACAGAAAAGCATGCTATTGTCTTTTCTAGCGCATTTAAGGGTACATGTTCATAGTTCCTCAACCTGTGTACGTATGCTTTCCCACAAAGCCCATGCCACCCAGGTACACGTTACATGTTAGCTAATAAAATCTGTTGTAATAGCATTAGCTCTAGTTTAAAAGACATTTGCTGCTTGTAAGCTTGGGAGTGACTCTCTCCCTCTCTGAATCATCAGAATCTGTGATGAAATTAGAAAGCTATAATATTTGGCCAAACTGTATTTATTGTGAACAAAAAAAATACTGCAAACCATATCAGTAAACAAAGAATGCTGAAGCCATCGAGTCATCAGCCGTTGCTCCCCCCCCCCCCCCCCCCCCCCCAGTGAGGACAGGTGTGCAGCCAAGCCTCTGCAGGCACTCACCATGGTGCACCCTGAGGGGACTCAGAATAAGAAAGGACAGGATACTGGCCCTAGATAGCAAGGTGCTTGTCAAAGGAATGAATTCAATGAGCCCAAATGTTTGCTTCCTCCCATACAAAGAAAAGCTCTCAGTCCTTCAAATTGAGATGCCTGGTTTTCTTTAGTTAACAAGTAATCTTTTATTGTTCCAACTACCTGGTCTTTGTTGTAAAGCTGCTGTATACCTTAGCTCCTCCCCTACCTCTTCGGAGCAGTCCCTCAGAGCGATCTGGGAGGCTGTCATCCTGGCTCGAATCCTCCTGCCAAATAAAACATAACTCTCAACTTTTAAGCTGCGCATTTATTTCAGTCGACAATATCTATCTACTTGCTTCAAGTTCAACTCTACATATTTGCTTGAATTTCAAGTCACACTGTGGGAGGCACCTTTTTGTCTTTGGCTTTCATTCAATAAGCACTGACAACACCCTGGGGCTTCTGCTGGCTCCAGGGTGGTAGGTCGTTCAGCCGGAGGAAGCAGTCAGGCCTGTCCTCCCACGATTCCCTGGGATCCTGCACGGCCAGTCTTGTTTGGACAGATGATAGATGTCTGTGTGGCCACCAGAGTTAACTATGAGCAAAAGGCAGAGTTGTGTGTGTTACACAGACCTGCCATGTGGGACCTGCTATGTGGGGCAAGGTTGCACCTGTCAGGTTGGGGCAGAATAATTGAAAAATACATATTTAGGTGTGTCTTCTATTAAGCTCTATGTAGAATTACGTTTAACCAACGCTTCCTGTTTTATTCCCCATGTGAGGTCAGGTTACCATAATCATTACTTCTTATAAAGCAACTGGTTCCCAGAATTTTTACCTTAGAGGTTTATAAATGCCTCCCTTTCACTGTCTTATGTCACTACAGATACGAGGGGCGTTGTGCCTATTTTCAATACAATAATGCCAGTAGCACTCCATTGAGCCCACGTTGGATGAAATTGATTGCTCAGGGGTGCTCATTAGTACACACGCCCCACGAGAAAGCAATGGACTGAACTGTGGCTGAAGCCCACGTGTCCGTCAGCTGCAGAAGCTCTTCTCTCCTGCCACCAAACCCGGTGCCAGGGAAATCACAAGGCTTTTGTCCTATACGTAATTTTGAATAGGATCTGATATCACAGATACTTAGAAAATTCTAAGAGTGAAAGGAAGACTTGTTGCCCCAGACGTAGCTCAATACTGTAAGTGTAGTCAATCTCCAACTGGATTTTAAGTATTTCTCGTGCTGAGGTTTGACTGGTTCTTGAGAAAGCCAACAGGTTTTGGAAGAGGGTGAATCTTCAGAAAGAGGAGAAACAACCCTTTTCATGACAATTAACTCCTGGAAAAAGACCCACCAGGAAGTAGGTATTCTGGCACTAAAGGGGTGGTGTTTATGTGGGGGGGGGTGTTGTTTGGGTGAGTGCTTGTTGTGATGGAGTATTTTCAGTATTTAATGTGTTTGCACCTCTTTCCCTGATCTCATCCCTCTCTAACAAGTTCCACAGACAGGGAAAGTTGACCATGGATAAAGAGTCTTTGATTATAGCCTCACAGGATCCAAGTGAACACTTATTAAATGAGAATATCAGGTTAGCTGGCAGAGCTATAAAAGTACCAAACTTCACAAGGCAAAGATTATTGCTTGGGAACTTTTGGCGATGACAGCTGAGATACCCTCCTTGTCATTTGCATACCTTCAATTGGGTTTCTTCTATTTAATAATTCATGTAACTCATGGCATCTTGGGACAAGGTGACATAAAGGTGATCTTGCCAAAATACCACCTAGATGGCATGTTATTTTCTTACATATCTATACTATGGTACAGTCTACAAAGAACATAGTTTACTGTCACAACAGACCCTTGAAGGAGGTAGTTCTGGGCGAAGCTGGGAAAAATAAAACTTAGAGAGGGTATGAGACTTGCACAGATCCATGCTCATTAGCAGATTTTAAGTACAGACTGAAACCCAGATTAGAAATTACCTTACTATCTTCACCAAAAAACCTTCATTTGTACTCTGTAATTGTCTGCAGAATTGGCTGTTGAATAGGCTGATAAGTCCTGTTACGAGAAGATCCTTGGCTAGTTGAGAAGGGTGATGGTTGGGGTAGAGCAAATTTGAAGGACTAATCATTTAGTAGGGGAAAAAATGTGTCAGTGAGAGGAAAGGAAGTGTCAAGGAAGACATTTGCTGGCAAGAGAAAGAAAAGGACAAAAATTGCCCAGGGAAAGGACAAAAAAAGAAGCTTGAGAAAGGAGACATGCAAAAATCATGTAAGTGAGGCGGATGTTTGGCTGTGCAATGTAAAACACCCCATATCCATATTCCTCCCTAACACGTCTTTGAGAAAAATCTGTATTGGTGATGAACACATTGATGTGACTAGATTCTATCTCGGTGATGAGATATACGAGGTCAGAGTTGAGAAACAGTGATTCCTATGAGAATGCCCTATAGCTGGGTTATAGTATGACTTTGAAATCATCTATTCATGCTTGTTTTTTAAGCTGGATTATAAGCTGCTTGAGAATCACTTCATTATTTTATCTCTCATATCTATTCTCATATGAATTGTGATATAGAGTAGGTGCTTACTACATTTAGTTTGAAATTTTCTTACTGTTTGAAACTGTTAGAGCAGGCAGGTAGGTAGATATGAACAGAGAATGGGGAACATGGGCAAATGGCAGAAAACCATACATCTTGTGAACAATGAGGGTCTTTGGACAGACCAAGAAAAACAAGGTCCTCTGGACTGATTAAAAAAAAAAAACACACACACACACACACCTTCTGAGTTGATAAGTGTCCTGGAGGCAGAAGGGTGGGACAGGACAGGAATCCGCACCATCCAAATGTAACCTCTTGATCATCATGACCTCCGTCCAAAAGTAACCTTTTGTTTAGGGTACCCCCATCCCAATGTAACCCTTTGTTCATTATGACCTGATCCAACTTCCCAATCAAGACTAAGTAAGGATGAAAAATCCCTCCTCCCTACCTGGGAAGGTGGAGCTGGGATGAAGATCAGGAAAGAAGACCCCAAACCCCTCTCTGCCAATGAATATTCTGCCCGTTCATTTGTACACTCATATGATGAGCTTGCCAAGGAAACTGGGGGTGGCCACCCACCTGGGTCTGCCCGCTCTTTCCTTGAGAGCGTACTACCTACCCCTTAATAAATCCTTGCTTTGCCTTCTTAACCTCTGCTTCTTGTCTCTGAATTCTTTCTGCAACAAGACAAAATCTCTTGCCCACAACAAAACTACATACTGTTTGAAACTTTCTTCATATCATCCCTATAAAGGGATGTCTAGAACTAATAGCAGCCACAGTACTTGAATTCTTATGCCCAAAGCTTGCTTTTCTACCTAATTATTACATTTATTTCTATCCTACCTTGTCGCAAAAAGGGTTTGTGATGGATATATCTTTTAGAGGTTTTTGTTTTATTGTTTTGTTTTATTTTGTTTGCTTGCTTTTTTGCAACAAATAATAAAAATCTATTGTGAGTGATTTAAACAAAAATAAATTTACTGGAAAGATATTAGTAGCTTACAAAATTAGTATATAGACCAGAAAACTAAAACACACATACACACACACATACCCACACATATTTTCAAACAGAATAAGAACAATCAGGGCAGGAAAACTCTTCAGCCAGAATATCAGGGTGCCACAGTTAGAATAAATCCACACCAGCCATGTTTTCAGATCTTGAAACTCCCTTGCTGAGATTCAGATTTCCAGCAGAAAGAGTCTGATTGGTTGAACTTAAGGATTATGTAACTAACTTGTTGGCTGTAGTGAGCTGGAGAGAAAAGGTCTCGTTAAAGGAGCTAATCGTGTCTCCAGGGACTCCCTCAGCTTCTAGAGTGGAGAGAATAAATGATTGACAGCCCCATCAAGCTGGTATCAATGGAGAAGAGTTAACCCCATGAAGGGAGGTACAAGGGCTTTTAGAAAGCACCTTCTCCAGTTGATTTTTTCCCATCTTCAGAGATCAAAAACTGTGAAAGCAGCCCAAAGTGAGACCATGAGTGAGAGACAAAATGAGACATCAAACACCTCCCCTCGCCCCACCACAAACACACGCAACACGAGGACTCATAGAGCAAGTTCTACAAAGAGGTGAATTGTACCACTTCGGCAAAAGAGTGGATTTCAGAAATGAAACAAAGGACGGCTCTTCCGGGTTAGTTCTTGTTTCCTTTTTTGTTTGAATTGTTTTTCCCAGATGCAATGAAGCCAAGCCTTCATGTATTAAAGAAATTGTACTTTCCACCAAATGGCAATATCCTTTCCCAATTTCCAACTGCTCTGTATCTTAAAGGGGATATATAGTGGTTTAAGACGTACCTAAAAGAACGTTGAATGTTGACTGTGAATGGCTGAGAAACCAATACTGGGGAGTTGTGAAGACTGGGCTACTTCAGGAGCCTGTCATTTCTATCTGTCACTGACAAGTCACCAGGCCACTGTAATTCAAAATCATTAGCCATGTCTTCTGGAAGCACAGAGGCAAAGCAATAGAAAAGCGGCCGGCGCTAGAGTGGTTCACGAGGATAGATTCTTTCTTTCCATGCACTGGTCATATTCTGACGACCTTACAGATTAAAAAAAAATGACCCATGCCGGCAATACCATACTAGATTGATGCCAACCTATTTTAAGTATGCAGCAGAGCTGCAAATTTTGCTGATTCAGGATTCTATAGTAGGAAAAAGAATTCTGATAATCCTGTTTAGTGAAAACCATTCAGAAGATTACCAAGAAAGATGGTATTTGTTACACTTTTGTAGGAAAAACTGGAAGGCTCCTAAAGAAAGTTTTCTAAATCTTAAAGAGATAAAAATATAATACGCCAAAGTATCAAACTGAAGCAAAACTGAATTTGTTAAATAAACATGTTTTGCAAATCCAATCCATTGCCTGTTATGCCATCTTACATGAATTGCCTGTAAACAGCTTTTAAAATGTGCAGAGCATTTAACAGATCACTGAAAACCTAAATATCAAAGAGTCCACTGAGGTGAGATATATTTAGCTATCCACAGTGACCATGCCTGCATTCACCATTTTTGCCTGCTGCCATGCCAAGGACTTTTAATGCAGTATTTTAAGAAATGTTCCTTTTGCAAGTAAAAACAAAACCACAACAAACCCCCTCCCTCCACAAATCTTGATGCAAATCTGCATCAGAGGATGCAAACTTTTTTCCTAAAAATGTGCATTTATGCCTGGGGGTTAACCTCAGGCTCTGTCAAGAATACAGCTAAAATGAGGAAGATGTAGTTTGTAGGACTAGAGGAATTTGGAAATAGTGCCTTGTGAAAAACTATCACTCCCCCCACCCCTTTAAATTACATTAGTTTGATTCAAAATGCGCAATTCCTATTAAAAACTTATTCCACAGATAAACCTCATTTAAAAATGAGAGTAAACATGTGTCCACAGAAGATAGCAGAAAGAACTCCCAGAAGGGTGACCTTGGAACATTTCAGAAACATGATAGTTCTTGCGTTGGTTCCGGTCCAGGTGTCACTGAGAAAGAGAAGCGGGGGAGAAGGTCTTTGGCAAGATCCCATTTATTTTGCTATCAAATATCTCTGCTCCCTCCAACTAGATGTAGTTTCACCACATCAGTCATATTTCAATACGGGGTAGACAGATGAACTTGTCCCATTCAATCACTAATATTGATTCCCTAGCAAAAATGAAACTTTGAATTCCTTGGCACCCAATGTGCTAATCCATATGCAAAATTAAGGACAGAGAATTAACAGGTGCTCTAATCAAACGTTTTTAGAATGAATTTAATAATGGACCACATTCCATTATGTTTCTCCTCTAAATATTATGGAATAAGCTATTTGTCTACAAATATTCTTTCTAAGTTATGATCATATTCCCAATAGATGGAATGGAGCTATTGTCTAAATATCATATAAATATATTCCTACTATGTTAAGGCAAAACTTTGTGCTGATCCAAATGGTGTATTTTTTTTTTTGAGAACTCTATTAAATTTTCCAAACTGGCCTGTGAATGTAGTATTAAATAGATATGAGGTACCATAACATATGTGGCCATCTTTCTTGTTGAAATCCATCAATAAACTCTATCTAACGCATAATAAAGTGCTTTAGAGTTACACATTAATTTGGAAAATTAGCATAAAAATATTTAGAGATACATATTTTAATGTGTACATTAGAATGCAAGTTGCTTTTGAAAAGCTTTTGAAAAACAGGTGGTTTTATGTGGAATATTTTTAATCAGTGCTTTTCTATCAGAAAGAGTACCAGTGGTTGGTAATGTTTTCTGGGAACCTGGACTATGAGAAAAGATACTTGTCTTAGTGGGAGGGGTAAAGGCATCCTTGATGAAACAGAGAGGAGACTAAGAGTAGGGTCATGGAGACAGGCTTGTCTCCATGAGATTTTTCCACTCTTGGATGATGAAGCTTATTATCCAAAACTATGACCATTTCTCAATAATCAAAAATACCTCTCCCCACTATGTTTTGGTCCTTGTGCATTGCTATCATGCACATGGTCTTAAACTGATTTAGACATGTATAACTTGTAAATTCTTACTGGTAGAAAACGGGCCAACCAAGACGTTTGAAGAGGGTCAGGGCTGGCTAATCCTCTAGAAGCATGCTACTTGGTTATAATAACAGTAAGTTTCAAATCAATATCTTTCACACAAACTATTGAGTTTGTTTCTTTTTTAAACATTTATTTGGAAGCAGTCTTTGAAAGCCCACATGACTGGTTCTGTAAATTTGATAAGTTCAGCCTTCTGTCCTACTAGGTATTCTGACCATCACTTACACGAAACATTCACTCAAGGTGAGTGTAACAATGGGTCAGAGGTAGAGGCTGGGGGTCTTAATGGTCTATGTATGGCAACCGGAATTCTCCCCAACTAATGGGCTGGCACCTCATCCTTACGAACCAGTTCTTGAAATGCAGCCTAGATGTGTACACCCTGTTAATCCAAGGGTTAGAATTTCTCTAAAAATATTTTTGAATACTTTACCAATGAGAACTCATTTCTAATATTAACCATGATATTTAATAGGATACTAATTTTGACAACTTTTTTTTTTCTGACAATCACCAGGCTACTTAGTAAAGCATTGTTATTAATCTAAATGGGATAGCAGAAGCACAGGTAGAAGCCAATTCTAGAGTAAGAGTTTTTAAATTAAAAATGCTAGCTAGATTCCCTCGGAGTGTGAATTCCTGATTAGAGCAGCCATCTGCACATGCTTATTGCTTAACCACTTAACAAACCTATAATAGCATAATCTAGAGGGCTACACTGAAACATTTTAAAGTAAATTTTATTCATCTCACCAACAGCACACAGTTTTTGCCACTTTGGAATTGACCAGTTATTTTTTGCACTCTTGGCTCCATGGTTGCCTATTATCAGGGTATTAGCAATTCATCATCTTTACAGATTTCTTATTTCCTATAAACAAAGCTGGACCCAAATATGGATAAAATCTCCAGCCTTCAAGTTTTTCAAGTTAAACATAGATACAACCTTCATTCTCTAGTATGTATATGCACTTCGACTGATATGTAGTAGCTAATAATAGTAAGTCCTTTGTGGTTGTATATAATTGTCTCATTTGTCTTTGATTAAGCAAAGGATGATGTCTCATACCCATCAACGTGCTCAGATTCAAGAGTCCTCTGCTCATATTTTATCATCAACAGATACTTGTTTATGGAGGCTGAAACAAGATGTTAACCCCAGTGCCTTGCTTCTTAGAGTACAAATGTTGAGAATAAAGGAAATAGATATACTAGTTTGCTTAAGAGTTACACTGTCAAAGGCCAAGTACAAGTACTACCTTTAAATAGCTGGGTGTCCTGGGCAGCACTCTTACTCTCTCTGAGTGCCCATTTTGTCATCTGCAAAAGAGGACTGAGCCCCGTCTGCCTCAGTTGTCGTTGAGTTTAAGTAAGAAGACATATAACCTTCCTAAGGACACGTTTCACTCATAGAACTCACTAAAGCTATGAATTAAAAAATGAATTAACTACCTAATAAATGATAACTTGTGCCTACAGTTTTTTCTCCCTGGCAATACAGTATAATAAACATCATTGTAATGCTGGATTGCAGTACAGAATTGACTCATGAATATAAATTGATTACATTATATCAGTTTTGCATACATACAATTTTGTTTTCAGGGCATTATTTTGCCCTGCAGAATATCAAAGTAACTGAAATTATTATTTCTTGATAGGATTTTAGCATATTTTATTTAGATTAATTTTATAAATTCTATGTGTTCAAAAGCATCATCTCGTGTCCTCTTCATTAATAAACAATTATGAAAATGAGTCACTCTCTTCATTAATTAATGGAGTCTTTGCTTTTAACTCATATAAATTGAACAGAATTTTACTGAATTAATATGAAATCCCTCACCTTGTATTGATAATGTTGAATAAAAATATTTCTTCAAAATATTTTGGGATAGCTGTTTTGTTCTAAACAGCGTGTCAGAAACCTGTGATTTCATTTAATCCTCACATCAGCCCTTCAGGGAAGGTATTACTGTATCCACTTCATAGATGAGAAACTGAGTATCATAGACCTCTGTATCCTTATTCACACATATTGCAACTCATTGTCATCAGATTCTGCTGTTGTCTATTGAAAGTTCACCAGCAAATGTTATTAGTGATCCTCCTATTTATAAACGCAATGAGCATTTTGCGTTCTAGCCTTACCTAACCTTGGCAAAATTTAACACTGTGATTACTTTTTTTTTTTGAAAATCCTCTCCAATTTCTTCCCCTGTCATCATTCATCCCTGGATTTCCTCCTACATCATTGGTCATTGGTCAGTTTCCTTTCTGGATCCTTCTCCCTTCCAACTTTCCTTTAAATATTAGGATTCCATGAGGGTCTGTCCTCATCCCTCTTCTCTCTCTTTCTCTGTACACTCTTCCTCCCCAGTCTCATTTACTCTAATGACTTCAGTAATTGTCTCTATACTGACCATTCTCTTATCAACCCCTCCAACTGAGATCCCACCCCAGAACCCTGACCCATGTTTCCAGCTGCTTTCTGGCACTGAATGCTCCACAGGCACTTCAAATCTACGTATCCCAAACTAAACTCTATCCTTCCATAGACCAACCTCCCACCCCCAAGCACCACCAATCACAGGTACACACACACACTCATATGTGCACACACCGCTCTACTCTGAAGTCTATCTTCTTTCTCTAAATTCAGTTTTAATGGAAGATACCATTATCGACCTGATTTTTTCTCCCCCAAATTTACAACTCATAAATCTAAGCACTGGTCAAATTTCAACTCCATTTTTCCCATCTAATATTGTACAAATCATTGCCTCTACTCCATTCTGACTGCTACATTCAGCCACTAGAAAATGCTTAAACTTCTTAACTGTTTTCCCACATCTTCAGGATAAAATTTTTAGCATGAAATCTACTCATGTTCCCTAAACATGTTTAGTCATCAGAAGCAAATGCATTCTTGTAAAATGTCCAGAGTCAATCTAACAGGCCATCTGAGAGAGGAGTGGGTTGTTGTGAATCTCTACTTTTTAACAAGCCCCAGATCTTATTAAACAGACAAATTTGAGAAATAATAACATATAAGTCCATTTCTAGTCTGATAGCTGCCCAATATTTACTTTACATGCTATCAATATTTAGCTCACCAACATCTAACATCATATTATTTTGCCGAATGAGCATAAACCTAATCTGTTGTCTGACTCCAAAGGTCATGATTTTATTACACATCATACAGAATAACAAAAGAGTAAAAGTAGACTACATTAGAGAAGGAGAATTTAGTGTCAAATCCTCGGAAGCTGGTGGTGGGTGGGGACATTTAGACCTATCACTCACTTTATTTCTGTGGCGTAAGTGTATGATTCATTCATACGTGCAGAAAACGTGTTAATACCCACTATGTGCCGGTTATTCCATAAGCACTAGAAAGAGAGTGATGATCAATACAGACACATTTCCTGTCCTTATGGAGATCCTATTCTAGTGAAGAAGACAGAAAATAAACCTCTGAATAATTGTGATGATAATTACACATTGCAGTGAGTATTTTGCAAGAAAGAAGATGCCTGTGAAATGCCCAATGAAATGAAATTTATGAATCTAGGTGCTCTATCAATATAGGGAGACATACTTCAAGTAGCCAAAAAACTCACTGAGGAGGTGATATCTAAACCAAAGGATTAAAAGATACTGCCATGTGAAGAGCCATTTGGAAAATGTTGGAGGTGGGGGAAATGTCAGGGTCATGGAGGAAATGTCAGGGTCAAAATCTCTGAGCTAAGAGAGTTATGTGTGTTCAAGGAATTGGAATCAGTGTGTCTGGATCATCCTGAGCAAAGCAAAGAGTAATCTGACATGAGGGTGGAAAGAAGAGAAGGGTCAGATCATCCACATCACCAGGTACAGATGAAAAATTATCAAAGGATTTGGTGCATTTTTGACTATGCTACACTCTGGATTATCCATTTGGGGCATAGATATTTGTGCCAATGTTTCAATAGTGGGATAGCCCGCACTCCAGCATTCATTAAAAGGTTATCCATAGAGGAATCCTTTTTATAACTGTACCAAGGAAAGAAACTTTTTGCTTAATATTTCTTATTTCATAATTTTCTTTGTTTTTTATTATGGTTGTATGCAGCATTTGTTATGGAATACTCAATTTGCAACTCTGATTAAAAAGGATATACCACCAATGGTATTTGTATAGTACAAAAAGATTGTTTGTCTACATGTGATTTAACATATCTTATATGGGACTAGTTATTAAGATAGGAATTATTATTTTATGAAAAAAAGTCAATGTGGAAAATCAATGGATACTAAGACCAATAAGCAATAATAGTGTAAAATGAGAGATATTCCTTGACAATAAAAATCCTCAAGTCATAGAGAAATAATTTTATGAACACATGGTTAAGAATCCAAAAGAGAAATTCTCTTCATATTAATAAGGTTTGACAAAGATAGCTATGCTTGTATTTGATCAAAATTGGAGACAAAGCTTCTGAAGGGGTGTAGTTTTTGCAGTGGTAAGAACAGTTCCAGCTTTTGGGAGGATACTTTCATACTCTGTGCAAGAAAGAAAACAGGTAGAGACAGAAAGAAGAGAAAGATATTATTGTAATGTGAAACTTTATCTAGAAGTCACATTTTGAATTTAAAAAAATTACTTGTAACAAATACACTTTAAAATATAATATACAATATCTGTCTCAGGAAGCTATATTTTCAAAGGTAAATTTTACCCCAAGAATACAGAGTGATTAGCATTCACAAATGTTCTCGTATAATATAAGTCATTTAAGACAATGACACATCAATGTAATTTGAAGACGTTGACTAACTTTCAGAGACCTTGATGGGGAAAAAACCATCCATTACAGAGACTTCTATTTTCATATCTATAACGTTCTATTAAATATGAGACCACTTGAAAAGAATAAGAAAAACAAAACCTTCCTGAAGTCCTTTGCTTATTTAATTAGGAAAATCCATGAAACTCTATGTATTAAATCATTTTTAGATTCAATTCTCATTGGAACTTCAATATTGGAGAATTATTTAATATACCAAAAGAAAAAAAGAGAATTTAATAAATAGGTTTTTATTTTATATACTTATGGAGTTTTCAGCATTGTGCTGGATGTTGTGGAAAAAAGAGGTTGTGTAATAGTCAATTGCTGCCTTTAAGGAAATTACAGTTTAATCAGGGAGTTGCATTAGCTCAATGGGAATAATTATGGAATGATACATTGAGGAGTGGCAATGATTTAAAAAGTTTCACAAAGCAACTAAGAAAGGTTGATTCTTAGCAAACAAGTAGGATTTTGAAAGGCTTGAGAAAATAAGGAAAAGAAGATGAACATTTCTTGAGTCCTATTCGGTTCTGGACACAGCACTAAATGCATCTTACATATTTTTAAAAAATTTTTAATTCTCATAGCAGCCCTGGGAGGTAAGTAAAGTTATTTCCAGTTTGAAGTAGAAGATCCTGAAGCTTAAAGAAGTGAGCTAATTTGCCCTGTGGTCCATAGCTTGTAAATGGCAGCCACCTGGTTTGAATACAGACCTCTATTGCTCCAAAGCCTGTGACACTCTCCCAATCATAATATTCCAGAGGTGAGAAACGCTAGGTTGAAAGACAGAGGCAGAGAAGAGCGTTCATGTGAGAGGGAAGGGGACACAAATCAGTGTGACATGACCCCCTCTAGTACTTCTGATTTCAGAGGAGTTCTTGAGCCGATTTTACCTCTTTAGTGGAATAATTTCCATAAACCAGTCTCCTCCAACTCAGTCACCAGCCTTACTCTGCATCCAGGTGCATCCTTGAATTCTTTTGCATCCTTGCTGTCTTACCTAATCCCCTAACAAACTCTGCTGTGTCCATCTCAAATGTCTATCTACCTCTGTTTGTGTCTCTATCTCTGTCTAAACTCTACTTAAACATTTATATCTATCTCTATCTGTATCTAAATATATCTGCATATCTTTGTCTCTATATACCTTATCCTTAAATCTATTATCTTTCTATTTCTATGTCAGTGTCTCTCTCTGTATTTCTATCTCTATCTCATTCTATAATGATTTCCATATTGATTTTTATGTGCATATGTATATCTAAGTCTCTATTTAAATACATATGTATATAGGTCCACCTCTAAATCTCTCCCTGCATCTACATCTATGTGTGTACCTATACCTACACTTATTCCTAAACCTGTACCTATACCTATATCCACGTTCATCTTAAATCTGTCCTCAGTGGAATCAAGTGAGTCTAAATCATCATCATCGCATACTTGAATTGCTGTGATAGTCTCCTAACTGTTCTTCCAACTGCTATTCTGGTACTTCTGTAATCCTTTAAACATGTAAATTACTTCATGCTAATTTCAAAAGCTTCCTATGCCTTCCCTTACACTAAGAATAGTATCCCAATCCCACCCATGGCCAACTGACTCTACTTTTACTATCTCACATCCTCACAGTCTCTCCCTCTAGTCTTCAAGCTCCGGCTGCACTAGCCTTCACTCTTCTCTCAAACACAGCAATCATTTATGCCTCAGGGTTTTTGTGTGCTGTTCCCTCTGCCTAGCGTGGTCTGCTCTTAGAAGTTATCATTTTAGTTTCTTCTTGTCACTCAGGAGTCAGTTCAAATGTCACCTCCCGAGGGAAGCTATCTTCAGTCACTCAACATTATGTCAGAGACCCTGTGCTAGGTTAAAGATGGCCTGTGTGCCTTGGCACTTCTCCATCGAGGGCTGGGGGCCCACGGAACATCTCCTTGAGTCTAGGTGGGCTCTGTGACGGCTCACATATAGAGAAGTTGCTAGACTCTTCTGAGCCCCGGCCTTTAGGGATCGGCAACTGTCACTCACAGTTAGAGAAGCAAGTTACCATGTAATCAGTGTGACTGCTCTCTGACTGCCACACTGTAAGGAAATGAAGCCATGCTGAGAGACAGGATGAAATGGCGAAATGCCACGTGGAAAGAGGAAAGGAGGAAGAGGTTAAGGAGGGAGGGAGGGAGCCTGCATCCTCGACCTGTGCCTGAAAAAGCTGTTTTTGAAAGAGGATGTTCCTGTCCTGGCTGCCACTGTATGGATCACAGACAAACCACCCAGCTGAACCCCTCCAGAATTCTCAATCACAAAACCTGTAAACAAAACACAACATCGTTTTCAGTCGCTAAGTATCTGAGTGGTGTGTGACACAGCACTAGTCAGGCAGACACATGCTGAGTATGGTCAATCACGTTGTCCCTTTTTAATTTTCCTGCTAGTTAACACGGCCAGAAATGTCCTTCCTTCTTCCTTTACTCTCTCCTTCCCTTCCTTCCTTTTACTTTTCTCCCTCCTTCTCTTTCTCTCCTTTCTTCTTTCTTCTTGATTATATGGCTACTGTCTCAGCTTTTTAGACGACGAACCTCACTGAACAAGAACTTTGCGTATCTCCCATCGATCTCTGTTATGTAGAAGGGTGCCGCACAGATAGCTGGAATCAGTAAATATTTACTGAATGGCTAGGATAAGCCCAGGCATTTAATTATATCTACATGGGGTCGGTAGTCACTCTATCAACATTATGGCTACCATCCTTTACATGAATCAAGAAACTCATGAAATCCTGCCAAAATAACTCCAAATACACATGGGGAAGAAATACGTGACATACACTATCCTGTAGTTTTACAGTGAGATGGGTTTCAGCGGAGCGGGATGCCAGAATTGGCTGGGAAATTATGCTTCTCTACTGATTTTTGATATTAGGCTTCCGTGGGGTTACTGGTGGTTAGCTCAGGGCTGTAATGATCTTCAAAGGTGGAGGAAACATCCACAGATTTCGAAGTAGTTTAAAACACATCGTTTGGCTCCTCCGTACTAGATCTTGTAGCTGGCAGAGTCCCAACCCCTTTTCATTAGCTCCATGGTGATCTGGACCAGGTCACGTGGATCCTGGCTGCCCGCTGCCTCTGATCCGAGGAGCTGCTCCACTGCTCATAGGTGACTCTTCACAAGGGCAGGGCTGGTACTGCTCTCCAGACACCAACTCCGGGCCACTTGAGAGCTCTTGCTGAGGAGAAGATGAGGTTTTAAGTCCTAAGAAGAGCTGCTTTCACATCTTCACTCATTGTGCTTAGTACAAAGACGGCAAAGGGGGCAGAGCCGTAGAGCGAGGCTCCTGCCACCCAGAAAGTGACCAGACTGAGCCTGCACTGGAGTCACTTCCTAGGGCGCCCACCCACTCTGTGCTGCATTTTACCTCCAAGGAACTCCCTCCTGCCTCCACAGGCACAGAGGTGAACTCTGCCCTACCCAGATTCCAGCCTCTCTGGCCCTTTTTTGGATCCTTTAGCATGTGGGATAACTTCCAGGATCAGGGCTTTTCCATCGCCATTCACTCTGACTAGGACCTTCTTAATCCTCACTTTCCTCAGCTTACTCAAAATCAAGGCCTCAGCTTAAACACTCTTCCCTTCTTCTGGGAGAGGTTGTGTATCTCTGCTGTACACTTTTGTTACATCTTTTGTAACTGGGAAACATCTGTATTTAAACAGCTAGCTCACTGTTTCATGTGCTGTCTGTGATTCATCAATCAATCCATTGTGTTAAGTGTCCTCCGGTGTTAGGCAGTGAGCCCGACAAAGGCAGAATCAGGCATGTTTTGTCCTTTTCTGTATCCAGAGGACTTGTGATTCCAAGCACAGAACAAATGTTCAGTACTTAGTCATTGAATGAATGAATGAGTGAATGTTTGATGGGTGATGTGTTGTAGGGATGTTATCTTGTATTGATTTTTCCCCCTTTGGATTTGAAACAATACATGTGCCCCTAGTAAAAGTGGGAGACTTCATACCTAATTTTTTTTTTCCAACCTCATAGATGATTGATCTATTCAACTGCAGACTTTGTTGCATCCTGTGTTCTAGACCAGTCATGATTTGAGGCAGGAGGTGCTTAAGAATTCACATTTTTTTATTCATAAGTTTATTACTAAGTTATCTTTCCTAATAAGAACTCTAAATACCTCAGTGCTGAATGCTGGGGCCCCAAGTGCATCCTTTTAGGGTGCTCCATTGCGATAAAGGGAATCTGGCACACTCAGTTCTAGTCTGAGTCTTGGCTACATGTTCCAATTATTGAAACTTATTTCAGTATCGAGCTCAGCCTATGGTATATGGCACACACTCAATAACTGGTAGTCAACTTGTACTCAATAATTGGTATTATCAGTGTGATGACTGATTATGAGTCAATGTTCTAATCATCTAGACAGTCCTCCCCTCTCCTTGTGAGTTACTTATATTTCTGTCAAGTCCCTTCAAACAGGTCCAGAAATCTTCACCCTGACCTGGATCCACAAATCAGGCTTCCTTCTCCTTATTCTTCTGATGCTACCCATTTACTTCTCTTCCAGCAACAACAGAGCATTTGCACTGGAATTCCATTTACTGAAGCTCAGCTCATCTGTTGGAAACCTCCAGCTACTTTTTGGATCACTGTCTTAGCAGATCATTTTGTCTGAGATTAGAGTTTATTCTGACCCTTGGATATCATTGTTGTGATCTCTTATCTGGAACGCTAATATTAGAACCACTTCGTCTGAGCATCTCTGATCTATTAACAGTTAAAAGCCTAGATTCTAGAGTCAGACAGATGAGTTTTGAAGAACGGATCCTCCAGTTTCTTGCTGTGAAAACTTGGGAGAATTATTTAGTCCCTGAGTGTCTCTTTCCTCTTTTGTAAAATGAAAATCAATAATAGTACCTACTTCCCAGGGCTGTTGTCACGATGCAGTGAGATGACATGATAGTACGAGACTATTCGCAATCCTGTTCTCCCAGGTCTGTCTACCTACCTGCGACCATGATTTCTTGTTTGGTCTTTGATCTACCCCAAGTTTCTGCTCGATATGACTGGTTCAAGTACTGTCTCAATATATTACCTGAAGGCAAACATTCATTACTGGTCTTCCGGCTCTTTGGGAGCTAAAGATGGCATGGAAAAGCAATATTTTAAATACTATTTGCATAGGATAGGCTGATCACAATACTAAGTATAATTTTTGTGGGGCAATCTCTCAGATAAACTAGACTCTGGATTTCTTTTTTAATTTAAAAACAATATGAATTAAATTATTATTTTTAAAAGCTTTATTAATGAGACTTCTGCTTCTAAGAGATGGAGTAGGCATACTTTCCTTATCACCACACTAAGTATAATTAGGAATACTGAACTATATGTATATATAGTTCATATATATATATATATATAGAGAGAGAGATATGATTTTCCCCCTTTGGATTTGAAACAATACATGTGCCTCTAGTAAAAGTGGGAGGCTTCATACCTAATTTTTATATATATATATATTTAAAACTAATATAAGAAGACTCTGAAATACAGGAAGAAGAAAGCAGACTGTCAAGGAAACTTAGGAGCTAAGGAATGATATGGCAGTTAGTTACCCAGGTTTCCTTTTTGCCTCCTGACTCAGATCTGATGAAGCCAGCAACCTGGGTATACCAGCCAGCACAGACAAAAATGGCCCTAATGAAAGCCTGCTCTTTCTAGCCAAAGGACAGGAAAAATGGAAGCCTAACAAGACAGAAAACCTTTAGACACTAACTTCTCCATTCCAGCTAACCAACACAGAAAAAATCAGCAAAGGCTGAGTGGGAATCCACTTGAGGATACAACAAGGAAATATAACACCCCTCCTGGGATGGAGTTGGAGAAGGTTAGGTAAGGAGCTAGAATTTTAATCCCTACTGTCCTCTCACCCAGTGTCAGAACAGACCACATGGGAGCGTGGATTTCTACTCATACTTGGCAGTAATGCTCCCAATCTCCACTCAGGAAGGCTAATGGAGAATAATATCTTCCATCATCACCCAGGGGTAACGAGGCCATCCCCACTGCTGTCAGTGGAGGCAACATAATGAATCAGAACTTCCACCTCTGCCCAGCAGTAATGAGGAGACTTGCCCAACTTGAGTGTCAATAGAGGCTAAATGGCAAACCTGGAATTCAATTTCTATGTGCTGGTAAAGGAAATGGTACCTTCCCCTTTCCCCTCAACAGGTTATGCCCTCAAAAATCCAATTAAAAGTGAAGTTTATTAATATCAAGAATTACCTAACATAATTCAAAAATGTCCAGGTTTCAAGGAAAAATTGCATATCATATTAAGAATCAGGAAGATCTTAAACTAAATAAAAATATAAGCAAGAAATGCCAATGCTGACATGACAAAGATACTAAAATTATCAAACAAAGATTTTAAAGCAGCAAGAGAAAAAATGTTTTAATGACCAATTATCAAAGTGCTTTTGACAAATGAAAATATAAAAAAGTCTCAGCAAAGAAAGTCTCAGCAGGGAAATGGAAAATAATGGAAGAAGAATCAAACAAAAATTTTAGAACTGAAAAATAAAATTACTGAAATAAGACAGCTCTCTGAATAGTTTCAATTACAGAATGGAAGGGACAGGGGAAATCATCAGTGAATGGAATATAGATAGAAAAATAGAACTTATCCAATCTGAATAGCAAAGATAAAATGGATTGAAAAAAATCAGCAGTCTTTGGGATCTGTGGAACTGTAATCAAAGACCTAACATTTTTTTTCTCATTTTTTTGTTTCAGTTTTTATTAAAGTGTAGTTGATTTACAATGTTGGTTTCAGTGTATGGCAAAATGATTCAGTTATATATATATATCTATATCTATACACACACACACACACACACACATATATACATATATATATATACACACATTCAGATTCTTTTCCATTATAGCTTATTACAAAAAATTGAATATATTTCTCTTAAACACCTAACATCCTTGCCATTGGATTTCAAGAAAAAGAAGACAATGATGGAAAAGTTACACATGGAAATAATGGCCAACAATTTCCCAAACTTGTCAAAAGACATAAATCTCCAGATTCAGAAAGCTGTGTAAACTTCAAACAGGATAAGTTCAGAGGAATCCATGCAAACAAACATTACAATTAAACTTTTAAAAACTAAAGACAAAGAAAAAATCTTGAAAGTGGTCAGAGAAAAATGACCCATTACCTGTAGAGGAAAAACAAGTAGAATGAGAACAGATTTCTCATCAAAAGTGATGGAGACCAGAAAAAAGTGGCACAATATTTTTTTCAAGTGGTGAAAGAAAAGAACTGTCAACCTAGAAAGCTATACTCAGAAAAAATGTCCTTCAGGAATGAAAGGGAAATCAAGATATTCTTAGGTGAAGAGAAACTAAGATAATCTCTCAATCTCAGAGCTATTCTATAAGAACAGCTAAAGAAAGTTCTCTAAACAGAAAGAACACTAAAATAAGAAACCCTAAAAGTCTGGAGAGGAGGAAAGAACAAAATTAAGAAAATATGAAAAAAATACAATAGGTTTTACTTCTTCTCTTGAGTTTTCTAATTTTTTTGATGATTGAAGCAAAAATTTTAGCGTTGTGTGATATGGTTCTAAATGTACGCTGAAGAAATATTTAAGACAATTATATTATAAATAGAGGAGTACAAAGGAACTTAAAGAGAGGGAAGTTTTGGGTTTATAATAGGTTTAGTTTGTACCTATAAATATATACATAAATATACCATTGTATGTGATATGAGATGATATATGTATATGTATCTGTATATATCTCACCTACATACATATGAATAATGCAATACCTAGAGTAACCACTAAAAAAACTACACAAATAGATAAGTCAAAATGGATTCTTAGAAAAATTTAAGTAACCCATTGAAAGGCAGGAAAAAGAAAACAAAAATAAACACCTGAGAGAACAAACAAAATGAAAATGAAATGGTAGGCTTAATCCTAAAGTATTAATAATTATAGTAAATGTAAAGGGCATAAATACATCAATGAAAAGACAGAGTTTGGCAGAGTGGTTTATAAAACATGACCCACCTATTAAAAAAAAGATATATAATGCAAACATTAATCTAAGGAAAGCACGAATAGATATATCAATGTCAGATAAAGTAGATTTTAGAGCAAAAAAAAAATTACAAAAAAGAATGAGTAACATATAATGATAAAAAAGTAAACACACAAATGGACACAGAATGTCTAAATGTGTATACACCAAACAACAGATCTGCAAAATGTGTGAGGCAGAAACTTGATAAAACTGAAACAAAACAATACACCCCCATTATACTTGGAGACCTCAACACCCCTCTCTCAGTGAATTATTGAAAAACCAGACAGAAAATAAGCAAGGAATAGAAGAACTCAACAGCACCACTTAACCAACAATATCTACTCAATATTTTTAGAACACTCAACAACAGCAGAACCCACATCATTTTAAAATACCTATGAATCATATCATAAGGTAGAAAGCCATAGAATATGCCTCAAAAATGTAAACTAATTGAAATTTTACTAATTGTGTTTTCTGACCACAATGGATCAAACTAGAGGTCAATAAGAGAATTTACAGAAAAATTTCCAAACATTAGGAACTAGGCAGCATATTTTAAATAATCCATGGGCCAATAGAATAGTTTCAGGAGAAATTTTAAAATGTTCATTTAATAGAATGAAAATAGAAATACAATTATCAAAATTTGTGAGACACAGACAAAGCTGTGCTGAGGAGGAAATTTATACAGCTAAATTCACACATTAGGAAATTCCTCAAATCAATAATCCAAGCTTCCACTTCAACCTATAAAAAGACGAACAAAATAAGCCCAAAGCAAACAGAAGAAAAGAAATAGTAAGAGCAAAAATTTTGAACTTGGAAACAGAAACACAATAGAGAAAATCAATGAAACCAAGAGCTTATTCTTCAAAAAGATTAAAAAAATTGACAAACAGCTAGCAAATCTGAGGGAGGGAAAAAAAAAAGAAAGAAAAGAAAAGAATTGCAAATATTTGAAACGAAGTAAGGGATATCACCACAAACTCTGTAGGTATACTAAAATGTAATATGGAAATATTATGAATAATTCTTCACATACAAATATGACAACTTAGATGAAATAAATCACTTTATTCAAAAACACAAACTACCACTACATACCTACTATAAAATAGATTATGAAATAGATGACTGCAATTGCCCTGTAACTATTAAGGAATTTGAAATCTACTGCTAAGGGATTGAGTTTGAAGTCCTTATAAAACCAGTTAATACTGCTTATTTCATACAGATATGAATTAAGAATATAAGAAAAATCATACCAAGTGTCATTTTATGTTCTTTAGTAATCTGGTATTATATTCTGTGGTTTTTTTCTACTAAAAGCTTTACAGTTTTACATTGACATTTAAATCTATAGTGCATTTGGGGTTAATTTTGTATAGGTGTGAAATTAGTTCTCTTTTTGACCGGTAATTTAAGTATGCATCACTATCAGCTAACAAATCTGAACAAATAAATATCCAAGACCAAATAACAGTTGACTTGCAAGTCAATAGAACTTGAGATTCAGTTTTTATCTTTGTAACTACACCATGGCCATGACCTGTAAAATTGGAGACCAATAAAATGGATCATGCTGCTGTGATTCACTGAAAAGGGTTCAGAATAGGGACTCCTAGTCTAATTTTCAGCATATTTATATCTAATTATGTGTCTTACCTTGGGCAATCACTTAAATTCCTGAATTGGCAATTGGAAAAAGTAGCATAAGATAATTTTATGGTCTGTTCCTTTTAGCTGTAACATTTTTTGATTCAAATCCAATGTGTCTCATCAGAACTAGATTAAGGGGCAAGGAAGACAGGGTATTTTTGGCAAATTGGATTTTCCAATGATGATCATACCGATATTAATCTCATACCACACACTCTTCTTACAAAGTTATGCTGACAATCCTCTGTTGAGAGATGAAGTCTCTGGTCCATCTGCTCAAAGCTAAACATGTCTTTGTAACTGTTTCGACTATGAGAACATGGCAAAATTGATAGTTGCCTGACTTCTGATGCCAGGTTATAAAATGTAATACAGTTTCACCTGGAGCCCTTCTCTCTCCTCTCTCTCTCTCTCTCTATCTCTCTCTCTCTCTATATATATATATGTGTGTGTGTGTATATATACACTTGTACCTTTGGAGATCTAATTGGCCATGTAAGTGTTAGAGCAGGCAGAGAGCAAGATATGAGCAGAGAAAGTGAGGCATGGGCCAAATGGCAGGAAACCATATACCTTGTGAACAATGGGGGTCCTTGAGCAGACAGAGAAAAGCAGGAACCTCCAGACTGATAAGAAACCATACATTTTGGTTTGATAAATTTCTTGGAGGTAGACAGAGAAAGGTGAGATAAGGCAGGAATCTCTAGCATCTGATGTAACCTTTGGCTCATTATGCCCTCATTAAAATAAGATTAGCCTTGCAGATAAGAAGTACCCATCATGAACTGACATCATGACATTTCCCATCAAGACTAAATAAGAACAATAGTCCATCCTCCCCTTGGAAAGGTGGAGCTGGGATAAAAATCAGGAAGTATGACCCCAAACGCCTCCCTATCCAATGAACGTCTGCCTATTCATTTTTATGCCCCATATAACCAGCTTGCCAAGGAAACTCAGTGCAGCTACTAGCCTGAATCTGTTCAGTCTCTCCTCGAGAGCATACTATCACTAAATAAATCCTTACTTTGCTTTCTTGACATCTATGTATTGTCTCTGAAAATTTTCTGTGAGGAGACAAGGACCTAACTCTCTGGTAACATGAGTAGTTCTGAAGAGGCCATGGTGGAGATCACAAAGGACACCAAATAAGGTTACAGAAAGATGCCTGAGGAGCCCCTGCTGTTCCCAGATACCCAAGTCTTCCCAGCTGCAGTTCCATACACATGAGTGAGGAAGACTTCATGACACTAGCCCTAGCCAGCATTCGTCTACAACTTCAGAACCACAGAGTTGAGGATGCTCTTAAATATCTGATCATATCAATTATAAGATCATAAATAATTATTGTTGTTTTAAGTCTCTAAGCTTTGGGGCGGATGATAAACATTTGCTCTTACTAGAGAGTGCCCACTTAAGGATTCCTAAAACATCACTGGAAATATAACAAAATGGAGAAAATTGTATTGACTAGAATGCCTTAGCATATATGAGTGTATGAATAAATTTATTGAATGTAAATCT
The DNA here is from genome assembly GCF_009834535.1 of Camelus ferus. Lineage (NCBI taxonomy): Eukaryota > Metazoa > Chordata > Mammalia > Artiodactyla > Camelidae > Camelus > Camelus ferus. The sequence goes on along the minus strand of NC_045697.1, from coordinate 16,482,769 downwards.
CACCAATATGAACCACAACATCTTAATAGCATCAATATTTGAGGAGTTCACATTTTACGTATTTGTAAAAAAAAAAAAAATCTAGCGTCAGAGGAGTAGGATAGCAGAGTCAAAATATTTGCTAATTGCAATTAAGACCAACACATTAGGGTTTGCTTGTTTTCATATAGCTTTCTGAGTAAGACTATATGAAGCAATGACCATGGGGGTGCCCATCATAGAAGGGGAACTTCTTCCCCTGCAGAATGCAAGAGCCCTAAGTTTTCATAGCTCCAGGGCATGGGTTCCCACTGCAGGCATGCATGGTTTTTCTGTGTGTGTGAATTTTCTCATTAGAGACACTAGAATTCCAATGAAATCCTGGTTCTGGATTCAAGCCATAGCGGTACCTAGGGAGCAGCCAGCTAAAGGGAGTAATATAATCTGACACAAATCTACTGCATCAGATTGTATCTATTGTGTCAGGTTGTATTATTGTTCAAAGCAATTCACTCCCATCTTTGTGAGGAGTTTATATGTCCTTGTCTTTGTCGTGTAACTTGCTAAGCCACAGTGTGAGTGGCATCTACTTTCCTGTCCCTTTGGTAGACTTGTCCAGTGTAATCTGAGTGAACGTGATGTGCGCCAGGTTGGAGCAGAAGCTGTTAAATATGATTGCCTGATTCAGTTTAGTCTCTTGCCTCTGCTTTCTGCTCTCAGAATGTCACATTCCGGATAGAAGTTGCTCCTACAGTCTGGAGGTCTAACTGAGAAGACAGAACAGAGCCACCACTGGAGAAGAACTCTACTGGACCAAAGCCTTCATGTAATGTAAGCAAGAAATAAGCCTTTGTGTTATACGACACTGCGATGTTGGAGTTGTTTGTCACTCCAGCAAAGCTACCGGAATACACACACGTATGGGGACGCTAATTAGATACGTACCCACCTAGAGAATTACGAGTAATTGCGGCCTTTTACCCTTACACAAGAGGATTAGGTGAGTGTGTGTATGTATATTAACAGGACAGTCTGGTCTAGATAAATTAAATAATTTTATATTGGGTAATTTAGTTAGTGATGTTAAATAATCCCATAATAGACATAAGTAATTGGGAAAAGCTACCATTGGTGTGTTTGCACTTATATGAAAGCCCAGTGGAGTGAATTTAACACACAAGTCTAGGTGTGACAGTGCTTTTCAAGGTCAGCACTATACACAATTGGGAGGAAGACTCTGCTTTGGGCTCGTAAGGGGTTGTATGAATAAAGCCTGATTTCAAGTGACAGAAATGCAAATCACACTAGCTTAAGCACAATAACAATGATTATTAATATCATATCATTTAATGAAATGTTTCTGTGTGTACATGTGTGCTGGGTGTGTGTGTGTCTGTGTTGGAGGAGGACTATTAGTTGGCTTGAAAATATAGTTTGGGGCAGAGTTGGACTCAAGGTCTTAATGTCATCAGCAGTCTTCTGTCTGTCTCTTCCCTTCTGTCTTTCCCCTTTATGTTTATCTTCACTCTGGTCCATCTCTATCACTAAACTGTAGCCCCCTTTGTTTTGACTCTATTTTTAAAGCTGAGGGTGAGAGGCCCCTGAGAAGCCACAAAGACTGAAAATAAGAGATAAAGTTGTACGAAGAAAAATTAGATTTGTATTGTCAGAAGAGGGAATAGGTGCTAGGCAGGCCAATTAAAAAAAAAATTTATCACGGGGAAGATCGCTCAAAGACTGTGCTCAAGACAGCACAGATGTTTGCTAAGTTTCTTTTTAAGAAAAGTGGAAAAGGGTTCAGTGCAAGTCACTGGTTTTGCTAAGAGAAGTAAGCCACCTTGGGGCCAGAGCTGAATTGTTCAGGATGACAAAGGGGGAAAAGGAACGCCACCTTGTCCCAAGGAAACAAGCTCTCTGCTAAAGGAACATTCAGCAACTATTTTAAAATAGCAGTTTGAAGATGGGCTTGTGCAAACTTACAAGCTGGGCAGGGGGATCTCAGAACTGGCTTCAGCACTGTGTCTAGACAGTGCCTTTGGTTCTAAACATATTACAGTGCCTTGATATTCAAGATTGGAGTGGGAAGAATTAGTTCTCTCCGTCAAAAAGTGGAATCAGTTGGTCGCGAACTTTTTCCCACTTTGATTCTTTCGGTAGCATTGTGTGTGCATGATTCAGTGCCTTTGTCTTTATTGAAAAAAATTCAAATATTTAAAAAGCTTTTTAAATACAGTCTCCCAGGTGTCTGTTGCAGCCTGGGGCCCCTTTCCTTTCTTCTATTGTTCTCTTAATTGTTACTTCACAACAATTAGTTGGGAATTCATATGCAAATATATGCAAATGAAAGGGGCTCAATGTATGAGATTTTTTTACTACTAGTTAATTTCTACTTTGGGATCTACTGATAAGATCTGCAAAACTGATTTTTTTGTACCCTTACTCCTTGGGGACATAAAAGAGAAAGGGTGGCATGAAAGCCACCTAAATATCTCAAAAGCTCTGCCATTGTTAAGATTCTTCTTTAGCTTGGAAAATGTTTTTTAATTATTTTTTCCCTTGTCTGCCTTGCTTTCGTAGAGAATGTTGTGTTGAAGCTTCCACTATTTGTTACTGACTGTTATTTAGAATCCAGACTGGCATTTGGAGTATTATAATCAATATGGGAATGGACTGGGAAAGGAAAGGAATAATTACCAAAAAAATTAATGAAATTTGATTGATTGATATTGAAATCAGTTTGAAAACATCACAAAAATGTATTAAATTAAATATTAAATAAACAAATCGACTAATTTATTAAATATTAAATATCATGACTGGAGGGAGACCTAATGGATAAACTAAAAATACTTTTAAGCTTCTGCGAAACATCAGCTCATTTGTGTGGTGGAGGGGGGTTAGCTAAAATCTAACAGTTAAGAGTTTGATTTTCCTTGATGTAATATATTAAAAGATGTCTACCGCACAGGGAACTATATTCAATATCTTGTAGTAACCTATAAGGAAAAAGAATATACGTGTGTATATGTATGACTGAAACATTATGCTGTACAAGAGAAACTGACACAACATTGTAATCAGTTGAAAAAAAAAAAAGATTTTTGCAAAATCTTTGCTGTTCTATCCTTAAGAGAGGGAGTTTATTTTCCAACCCTTGGAATCTGAACTTTGCCTTAAGTGACTTGCCTGACCAATGGATGCAGCAAAAATGGCCTCTGGGGCTTCTGAGACTAAGTCAAAAGGTGTCCTGCCGCTTTCACGGGGCTGAAAGGACACTTATTCGGGAACTCCCTCAGCGGCTCCTGCTGTAAGGAAGTCCGATTGGACTGCGGATGAGACCTCATGGATCACAACCAAGTTACCCTGACAAAAGACTAAGCCAAACTCCCAGCCAACACCAGCACCGACTTGCTGGCCCTGTGAGTGAACCATCTTGGAAGTGGATCCCCTCACACTGGTCAGGCTGCTCCAGGTAACACCTCATGGAGAGGAGATGGGACACCTGGTGAAGGGAGCTCTTCCTAAATTCCCCAACCACAGAAGCATGATCCAAATGAATTTTTGTTTTAAACCACTACATTTTGGGATAGTTTGTTACACATCAACAGGTAACAGGAACACTAGATATGGATTAAAAAGAACAAAGAGGGGGAAAAAAAAAAAAAACAGCTGTCTTTGCGAAAGCAGTCCTTTGCCAAGCTAAATAGGTGATCTCTTCACAGATGGTTTAAGAACAGGAAGCAATGACATCCAGTTTACAAATGCTAAAAGCAGCTTTTAATTGGTAAGGTTTCCTTCCCTACATTTAACCTTGGCTCTTTCCGTCTCTGTTCACCAGTGGAAGCCCTGGAGGAGAGGGAGGGGCACGCTGGTGAGGATAAATGTGCCGGCCAAGACTCGGATGTCCTCTGCACAACCTACAGATGCCTCAGTGACTAATCTTCATCTGCAGATAATTCAGAAACAGGGCAGATCCCTCGGATTTGAAAATGGGAACTAAACCTCATCCATCTTCTCCTGATGGCTAAACAGGCTATTATTAGCAGGCCAGATGATTTAATAGGCCGGGGATGGAAAGGCACATGTTGATAATTAAACACGCCAGAGTTCCATTCCAAAGCAAGTGTCCTTTAATAACATGACTAAGGTTTGTTTGCTTTTTAAACCCTTCTCTCCCACTTCCAAGACTTTGGAATGTGTTCAGGCATTGATGTAAACATTTCTGATACATAGAAATGATGTGTGTCAAACCAAAGCTCAGTTGTTTGGGCGACATGTTACATGGGATTGCTTGTCCTGAGTCAGCTTTATAAATTTGTACATCCATGAATTCTAAAAAGAAACTGATGCACTCCTTCAGCAAATAAGAACTGAGGTCTAATAGATTGTGGTAGAGTGATAGCACCGTGTTTCAGTGCTACCTCTGCCTGGGGGCTATTTGACCTTGAGCAAGACAGAGCATCTTTGGTGCCTTAGTTTGATCATCTAAAAGTGAAGAATACTTAATTCTAAGGTTCCTTCCAGCACTCAGGTTTGTTCATTCTAAAAATTTCATTGTCAAACTGACTCCTCCCAATTAAAAATATGTTTAGAGGGTAGTTGAGTTAATAGAATATGGATTATTTTTTGCTTTAAGCACGTGCATCGATATTCTCAGCCTTCTTTATTTACTATATTACCTGAAATTCTTTTTAAAAATATTGTTATTCGACAATAGTAAATAATTATCTTACTTATGACTGTGTGCCAGGCACTGAATTGGAAGCGTTACAAATGTAATCTGATATATTCCTTGTGACAACTAATTGAGATAAGATATAATTAGCTCTACTTTACAGATGAGATGTTTAGGTCTCAGCAACGCTTAGTGTTATAACAAGAGTGGTGAAACTGACTCAAATCCAGTTCCGTGTGATGCCAGAGCACAAACGCTAATGTATTTCTTCTACAACTCTTTATTTAAATGCTTACAGTCAGCATGAAGACCAACAGAGGGTTTTAAAGCAAAAAAAAAAAAAAAATCTAGTATATGTGTGTGTGCATATACACACACATACACCAGAAACAACGTAAAATTGAAGACTGCAAAGTCAGCAAGCTCAGTGAGAAGGGAAGATGCCAGGGATGATGTTCATATTGATCTCTTGGGTGATTCTTTTCCATCCTCGGCTTGGAATAGGCTTCAGGGAGGAACTGAACTACAGTGCAAGGGAAAAAAATGAAATACTTTTCCAGAAGAATATTCTTCCTTCTCTTTTGAGCTAAGGCTGCTTGATGTTACCTTTGGTGCACGGCGGCACTTCCAGGAAAGGGACTTTGTTTTGTTAAGCTGGAGAATCACCATCTGGACATTGCTGTCTGTTGTCTGTTTCTGGAGCTGCACACTCAGATGCTTCCTTAACAATAGGCTTCCATTGTTCTGAGAGAGTCATCCCTGTGACCTTTCACTTAAATAAATGCAGAACAAATCCAAATCTAATCTTCCAAAGGTAGCATGTCTTTTTGACTCAATTAGGGCTCAAACTCAGGCTGAGTCAGCCTCTGGTGCTCCCCCCAGCACACAACCACAAGAGCTGGGCAAGCGGGAAATTTTGCAGAAATGAGTTCCCTAAATCAGTGGAGGGGTTTCCAAACATTTAGAACACATTTGATGGGTTGAAGTGATCCTGATTGAGGCCAGCATCAGGAAAGACTAGAAGCAGACAAGGAAAGGTGTACTACCAGATGCTATTAACCACATTTCAACCATATCCACATGGCTTCTGTTATGAACTAAATCTTTGTGTCTTCCCCAAATTCATATACTGAAGTCCTAACATCCAGTGTAGTGGTATTTGGACATAGGCTTTTGGGGAAGTAATGGGGTTAGGTTACAAGTGTGGGGCCCACAGGATGGAATTAGAGTCCTTCTAAGAAGAAGAAAAAGATACCTTTTTCTCTCTCCCTACGTGCATTGATACTGAAGACATAGTGAAAATCCCTTGTCTGCAACCCAAGGAGAAAGACTTCACCAGAAACTGAATTGGATGACTCCTTAATCTTAAACTTCTCAGCATCCAGAACCATGAGAAAATGAATTTGTGTTGTTTTAGTCACCCAGTCTATTTGGTTACATCTGCCCAAGCAGACTAAGACAGCTACTCTTTACCATTTCTCTGCATTCTTCTCCTGGTTTTGGTATGTTTTGGCTTCCAATGGCTATCAGGAAGCTCATCTCTTGGAGAACAGCTCTTGGGAATTCTCCTGACCCTATTCAGATCAAGATAACCCTACAGTGTGATTTATCCTCCAGAGTTCCCCTTCAGCAACGGGGTCAGGAAAGCACCCTGTTCTGACTTCTCCTTTCCTGTGCTTCCTCCACTTCTTGACAGTTTTTCCTAAGATAGTTCCTTACTAAGTCACATCCACATGAATCTTGTCTCAGAGTCTGCTTCTGGAGAATCTGACCTAAGACGCTCTCTATTAAAAATGCAATGCTGCTCTGTTGACCTGGCTACCAACTGGCCTGTAAAGGTTGGACTCAGGGGATTGCAGGAAATTCATGAAGAATCCTTATCATGTCTTCACCTTTATGCTTAGTACAAATGCGGAAGATCTGGTAGACAGGTAGGGGTTTCTTTAACCTCTGAAACAGCCAAACTGAGTTAACTGCTTTAACCTCCTAGGGTGCCCACCCAGTCTACAATCTACAGTCTTGTCTCTGAGAAGTGCTCTCCCACCTCCAGGCTTACAGAGGTGGGCTGCCCCACCGTCCACATTCCAGCCCCTCCGGCATTCTTTCAACTTGAACGTGTGTTATATTTTCACGAGGGTTTGCACATGCTGTTTGCTCTTCCACTCTGCCTGAAACTCCCTTCTAACCCCACCTCTAGTAATCCAGCTCTCCCAGAATTGTGAGGATGTTTTGGAAAACATGGCCATGTGTAGGAAAATATCTGAACCACTAAACCTGTGAAATTCCTCATGACTTACAGTTACCCTCCTTTTGGAAAACTACTGAGTCAGCTGCCCTGTTCTACAGATTCCAGGACCAGCTCTCTGCCCCCAGGGGGCGTGGCTTCTGTGTTTACTCACTGATTCCTCCCTCTGCCAACTGCTCCAGCTCTCATCACCATGTGGTTATTAAAAGGGCTCTTTTGTCAGCCAACATTCATCTCTGTCCTCGAACTAGCATCATTAGTATCACCTAATAGCTTATTAGGAAGGCAGATCCGTAGGCCCCATCTCAGGCCTATTGATTCAGAAACTCTGAGGATGAGCCCATCAACGTGTGTTTTAGCAAACCCTTCCTGCCATTTTGATGCACATTAAATTTTGAGAATAACTGATCTCAGTGTTAACAGGACTTTGAATCTTGACATACAACGGTAGATTCTAGGGAAAAAAAAATGCTAAACAAGCAAGCAAGCAAGCAATCTTTCCTCAAAATCTTGGCTCTTGGAAATCATAAGTGCTTTAGCTATCAGATGATTTGTATTAATCTGCTCGAGTTGCCATTAACAAAGTATTGCAAACCAAGTGGCTTAAAGAATGGAAAGTTATTGTCTCACAGCTCTGGAGGCTGGAAGTCCTAAACTGCAGTGTCAGTGGAGTTGGCTCCTTCTGAGGGCTGTGAGGAAGCACCCGTTCCATGACTCTCTCCTAGTTCCTGGTGGTTTGCTGGAAATCTTTGGTGTTCCTTGGCTTGGGAGAGCATAATTCCATCTTCCGACGGTGTTTTCCCTATGTCTCTGTGTCCAGATTTCCCCTTTCTAGAAGGATATGAGTCATTTAGATTAAGGCCCACCTTAGTGACCTCATTTTAACTTTGTTAGCTCTGCAAAGACCCTGTCCCAAAATAAGGTTGCATTCTGAAGTCCTGGACATTAGAACTTCAGTATCTCTCCTTTTTTTTTTCCCCCAGTGGGTCACAGTTTAACCCACAACGTGATTAAGTCTGTTTTTTTTCCTGGGCTATATTCACTCTCCTACTAAGGCAGTGACTACAGCTGAGTGGTTGATAAACAATGAGAAAATGAGACAATGAGGAAAATTTTGAAAAAATTAATTATTGTCTCATAAAAATAGTTTAGTAGAAGCAGGAAGACTAGGAACTCAGTTCATCACAAAGTTCAAGGCTCACTGTCTTAGTCAGCTCAGGCTGCCATGACAAAACACCACAGACCGGGTGGCTGAAAGAACAGACATTTATCTTCTTATAGTTCTGGACGTTGGGGATTCAGGATCAGGGTGCTTCGTGGTTGGGTTCTGGTGAGAACGCTCCCCTTAAGATACAGACGGCCTCCTTCTTGCTATGGACTCACATGATCTCTTCTTCATGAGAGCACAGACAGTGAGAGCAAGCTCTCTGGTGTCTCTTCTTATAAGGGCACTAATTCCATAATGAGGACCCCACCCTCATTACCTCATCTACTTCCAGAGATCTCATCTCCAAATACCATCACGTTGGGAGTCAGGGCTTCAATGTATGAATTTTGGAGGGGTGCTCAAATATTTCATCTGTAACACTTATCCAGGGAGATTCTGATTTATTTCATCGAGAGTGGAGCCGGTCCACCTAAATTTTTAGAAATTCACAGGTAACTGGATACATAGCTAGTCGTTCAAACCTTTGTGCTAGATCTTTATTTCTATGGAAGATTCCAATAATTTTGTAATGCCAGTTAACACAGAAAAGGAAATGAAAGTAATCGAAGCTATAGCATCTTGCCCCACGCCCTGATTGTTGTGTGTGTGTTTGGTCAGCCCATCTCTTCTGTAAGTACCTGAAGAAAGGTCACTCTGTTTCTGATAGTCCTTCTCCGGATCCCCACAGAGGTGGCTATGTATTAATTTCTTAACAAATATAAACTGATTGGTGAAATAGAATCCTGGATTCTTTACTTCAGCCCCTTTGTTTCAACAGCTATACAAATAAAAAATCAATACATGCACATTATTAATTCTCTTCCATGATAGAGAAATGCAAGGAACACATGTTGAAAATTTACTGTGTCTAGCCAGGTAACAGAGACAATAAAAGCCAAACTCAGCCTCTAACTAATAATTAGTCTCTCTACTCTCTTTCTTTTATACTCTGACTGCTTAGTAAAACTACTGTATTGATGTAACTGGCCAAAGCTTATCTGAGTGCTGCTGTGAGATGTCTTAGGGTTGCAAAAGGGATCAACAGATTTCTTTCCTATATAGCTACATTATGGATGGAGAATTAGGGAAGACATGCTCAAACCCCTGCCCCTCCCTCCACTTTCATCCTTTGTTTAAAAATCAGAGTATTTAGGATGTTAGGATCTTAGAAAATATGTTATAAAAATAGTAATCTGAAAGTCACAATCTCCCTTCCCCAATTCGCTGTCCAAAAATCAGAGTAAAACCACTTACATGCTACTGAGTTCTGGAAAATAACAGTTTCCTATCTGTCCACCTATTACAGGATTCTTCTGTTAAGTCCAGAACACGCTGATTTGTTTGGAGAGATAAATTCCACCCCCAGCATCTCTTTAATAATCCTTTTATACTTTCTTCTTATCTCTCCTCTTCCTGCTATTGTTTGATAGTGCCACTTAAACAGGTCTCTCCACAAGGTTGCTCAAATTAAACATGAGCCAGCTCAGTAAGCAGCTACAGAAAACTACTGACGGTATCTAGCAAGATAAACATCCACACACCAAACTTTTGAGATTTATTTCTACCTTGATTGTCTCCAGGGACTCTTTTTCAAGACCAGTTGACTTACTTTCTCTTATAATCTCTGATATTAGGGCTTCTGGTGCCAAATGGACCCCGGGTGCATTGATAATTAGCAAGATTTCTCTTCATTTTGGTGATAAGAAGTTTAATGTTTACATGGTCTGTTTTCAGTTCAAGAGAATGAAACTCTACTTTTAGAGATTCATTTCTTTGAATTAAACAATATCAGATAGGAAAGAAATAATGTATCCTTTATCTGTGGTCCTCTAGATAAGGCAAAAAACCAAATACAATAACAATCTAAACAGCAAACAAGCAAAAAACAACAACAACAAAGAACAAGTTCTTGGCTAGCATCTAAGTGAGATGGTCCTCTTGGAGGAAACTCAGACAAGCTAAGAGTATCAGATGCCTAAATGGTAGGGGGCTGGGTACTCCAAGGGGAAGATAAGGTCGTGGAATAGATAAGATAGGAAAGTTACAGGTGGGAGGTATCACAGGTATTCTTAAGCTGTTTCATATTTAATCAAGTGCCAACCCTGCTCTAGGGCAGAAATCCTCTCTTCGCTCTTGTGTAATAGTGGACTGAGTAATAGGTTCAGACATGCTCCTTGGGAAATCTGCTCTCCCCATTGTTACTGGTGAAAATGGGGTGATACTGAATGTCATTAAGCTCAGTCTCACCGTCTGTAAAAGTCTCATAATAACCAGCATCTAACAGTGTTGTTGGGAAAAGAAAATAAAATAATGATTATAAAGTATCTGGATTGTACAGAGACCACAGAAATACTAGCCTGCACCCAGGGTAGCAATCACCCCTTGGCCTCATGTACCATTTAGTATTTTGCCTTTTCTCCTGCCCCCATAACATAGGGAAAATAAAGATGTATCACTTGGGCAGAGCATAATACACCCTGTGTAAGATTCACATGACCACTGGTAGCTGATGGGTTGGCTCTGCGTATTTTCTCTCCCTCTGTGCTTCCCACATGCCTCAAAGGACAGAAGAAGTGCTTGGCTTGGGCTTCGAGTATGTGGGCCTGGTGATTTTCAACAACAGCCCTTTCAACAGTGGAAAACTACTGAAAATTCCACGCCTTATTTTCCTATAATATGAATACACAGGTTCCCAAACACACCTAGAATATGCATTGGAAGAAAGACAGATGCTCCTATATTATACTATATATTACATTATTATAATATATTACTTTTATTATTTTAATATACATATGTTAGCATATTATATACCCTAGTATACAATTTATTATAGCATAGCATTATGTTAATACTATACTATTATTTAATATTTTACTGTTATATAGTAAATACGCATTTCTCTATATTTACTATGTATTCTTTTGGAATGCACAGTGAGATGCTCTTAACAACAGATGGCAGAAAATGTGGGAAACAAAGTAAAATCAGTAGTGACGACTTGTTCACAGGTAATCCGCTTTCAAGTAATGTGGAATTCAGGGGGAAATAAAGAAGTGCTGTGTTTGCGTGTGAGTGCGCGTGCGCATGCGTGTAAATAAGGGCAAGTAGAGGAAGGAAGACAGAAGAAAAAAGAGAGCAAATTCTGAAGGCTTCCAACTGCTAAGGATCAATCTTGATGCCTCCTGAAACCCTCCAGGGTGACTGCCTGGGTGAGAGCAGAGAATATTTTCCTTTATCTTTCAATCACGGCCTTTGTAGGTATAAAATAAGAATATCGACCACTGGAAGGTGATAATGGTTTCTCAGTTAAAATGTTATTCGTTGTTGAAATTCATTTCCCCTTTGCTTGATATTTATGTCACTCTCCTCAGGCTTCCGTCTGCTTCATACGTGGTCAATGTATAGGCAGTCCCAGGAAGACGGGACGGTGGGACGTTCTTGGAAGAGACCCCACCTGGCTAAGGGGATATCCTACTAGGATTCACCTTAATTCACAGCCCCTCCTGCTTTTTACTCTTGATACAAAAGAATAATCTTGATTTTTCCTTCTTAACAAGAATGGGGATTAGTATTTGATGCTTCTGTCCCCTGAAGCACGTCCTGGTGGTAACACATGGGAAAGATTTAAACACACAAAGCAACTCTAAAAATGTGAAAAATCTTGGGGGACACAAGAAGCAGTTTTAACTGATAAAGGGAGCAAATGGCACACCGGGGTGGGGGAAACCCCAATGCCATCCACACATAAAGAATACAAATATGAGCTAAGAATAAACACTCAATATAAGGGATAAATAGCAAGACCTATCCATCCACAAGGGATTGCTGACTTAGAATATAGAGTTTTGGGATGTCACCATGAGACCACAGAAAGAAACTGAGAGATGAAAAAGTAAACAGTTGGAGGATATGAAGAACAGAATTAGCAATTTTAATTTTTATATGATTCCTTAAAGGTAAGAAAACTCATAAATGGAGAAAACATATTTTAAGAGTCGAGGGCTGAGAATTTACTAGAGCTAGTAAATAATGAAAGACCTCAATCTGAAAGGGATTCTAGAGTGGCAAACAGTTAGATTAAAAAAAAAAAAACAAAAACCCTACACATAGACAACTTGTGGTGAATGCCAAGAATTAAAAAATAGCAAAAATAAAATATGCTAAAACCTCCCAGACAAAAACAATTAAACATTAAGCTTTTCAATAGCAAAACAAGGAAAGATAATGGAATAATATTTTCAAACTGTTGAGAAAGAGAACTTCAAACTTAAAAATTTTAATAAGCTAAAACTTATTTAAATATACATAAACAACTGTAGCTATTTTCAGTCTTCATAAGGTTCACCCCACATCACTCTCTTTGAGAATATTTTTGGAGAAAGTACTTAAATGAGAAGAGAAATCATAGACGGGATAGACAGACAGATAGATATAGCATGTCCATGACCATGTGGGTGAGTAAATGACTTCAATTACATTTATGTCCTAAGAAGCAAGGACTCTGTATGGGGGAAGACATAGCTATTAGTAAGTTTAAAATAATATTTTAGTAGATATTTATAAGTTAGGCATAATTAATTGAAGATTAAGAATAAAAGTATGTAAAGGAAAAAATCATAAAGGAAATTAAAACATACTGTCCTTGGCCCTTAATGATAATGTAAATGCATTTCTAAGAGGGAAATTCATATGCATCCTATGTAAAAAGTTGGGTAAAACAAACAAAAGAAGAAAGCCAACAAAGCTAAATGATCCAATTATAACCTTAGCTGGATCTAGAGAACAGCAAGGCATGTAACGACCATGAAGGCAGGGGCTTTAGTCTGCTTTATTCACTGTTATATCAAAGTGCCTGTAACAAAGACCAGCACATTACAGGTACTCAATATATATTTAATAAATGAATGAATAAATAAACCACAACAACATGGAGAGAATATTTACAAAAATTTTTTTAAAGGATTCTTAGAGTAAAGATATCTCTGGCAAGAGTGGCCCAGGGGAAAAAAATAAAAGCAAATATACAAATCAATAAAACAGAATGAAAAAGATATAATAAATATACATATATATGCAAAAGCTTTAGAAATAATAAAAATTATTGTAATGGCTATACACTAAAATATTTGAAAACCTAGAAAGAAGAGAGATATTTGTATAAAAATATAAAAAAGTCAGAGTTAAAACAACGGGAATAAAAACCCAGGTAGACCAATAACCATTAGAGAAATTGAAATGGTAACTTCAGGCTCACCTCCAAAGATGCCTAAGTTCCGAATAGATTCATAGCTGAATTCTTCCATATTTTCAAGGGACAGGTGGTTCCTATCTTATAAAAGATTTTCAGAAAACTGAGAAAAGAAAGACACCCAAGTTTTTATGAGGGTAGTATAATATTGATTTCAAAACTGGATAAGTAGAATACAAAATAAGGCATTTATAGATCCATCTTATCTTTCATCACATAAGGAACTAATCATACAACTGCTTTAATAGGTACAAAAATTTATTTACTAAATTTCAATGTCTGTTTTGTCATAGACTCAGAAAATCGCTCACAGAATAAAACTTCCCTAACTTATAAAGGTCCTATAATTAATATCCACAACTCATTTAATGAAAAATTTAAGTAAAATTCCTTTACGTTTATAAATAAAATAATGATTTTTATAACCACTCATTTAATATAGTACTGAATTTCCTGAATAATGCTATAAGAAAAAAAAAGAGAAAGAAATGTAAAGGCTAGAAGAGTACAAACACAGTTTAGGACTTAGGTAAGACAGCAATCTGTTTAGGAAATCCAACTTACTCCTAAGGTAAAATATTAGACTTACCTGAGTAGTCTGTGGAGTTACCAGATACAAGATCAATTTATAAAAATCAATTGCATTCCCTATTAACAATATTTATCTAGAAAATAGTATATAATAAATAACATTTAAATAACAATAAAAACCATGTATAAAGTATCCAGGAAATAATCTGACAAAGAATACAAAATATTTTTACAAGAAAAAGTTTAAATTATATGAATTGACATAAAAGAAAATCTAAGACAAAGAGGAAGATTGCTATATGTTATTAGATGACTGAAATTAATTTATAAAGGGGCAGGTTCCAAATTTTATCAATCGATTTGCTATTACTCTAACAATATTTCCACTTAGTATTTTGACAGAGCTGAAACATATATTCCAAAATTTAAAAGAAACGAAAGTACTATATATGGTGTTTTTAAAAAGAGCAACAAAAGAGAATTCCTTCTGGAAAGGTATGTTGCAAAGTCAACGCTAAAAAAAAAAAAAAAAAAAAAAAAAGGAAAAAAATAGATGAACAGTGTGATATAAACAAAGGAAGGTTATGAAAAAGAGCTTAAAATAAGTTTCATTTATATATCACAATTTGGTTTAAATCATTGAAGAAGGAAAATTTTCTCAATTTATAGAAAATAAAAAGAAATCTTGATCCCTATCTTACACCATATTAAAAGAGCCCCCACCCTATTCCACAGGGGGATTAAGCACTTAAACGTGAAAGAAAAATCTATAAAGCTCTTAGATTAAAGTAAGAGACATATTTGTCCCTAGGGGTGGAGAAGAACTTCTTAAACAAGATGGTCAAAGCTAAAACATAAGAAGAAAAATCGGTAATTATGAATACTTAAAAATAAATGATATCTGCTTAAGAAAACCACTGATTAAGCTGACGATAACAAACAGACTGAGGAAATTATTCACAACATCAAAAGACAATATTGGATTAGTACTGAATATAATAGAAACTCCTGCAAGTCAAGGAGAAAGGATAAGAAAAAATAACTGATTTTTAAAAAATAGTTAAAAGATGTGAATAAGGATTGAATAGAAATGAACATCAATAAATCAATATTATTAACAGTAGCATTAAAATCTTTTCTCATTATTATTAAGGTTGCTTCGCCTGGAGAAGCAAAAGGCCACAACAGAATGTAGCACAGTAGCTTTGAGAACGGAATAGCGTCACAGATTGATGGCATAGAAGTGTCCTCAGAGCTGTCCTCATATACCTCTCCATAGAGCTGGAGCTAAATAATAGGAAAATGACAGATGGTACTTAATAACCAAGAAGAGGATCCTGATGGTGACCTGGGCTTTTCAGAAAAGATCAGTGAAGAATTGGGATGGGGTCTTAAGAAACATGTTTAGAGGCATTGCAATCATCTCTAGGGGAACAATGAAATGAATGTCATTTGGGGCTCTTACAAACCAACCTGTTCATACATCAGGTTTAGCCCGGGGAGTCTGAGGTCTACTAGTGCTAGATGCTAGATACTACATCCTTGGTGCTAATTCTATAAAGGGAAATAGAACTTGGTCTCCATTCTCTCAGGATTGGAAAGCTTTCCTGCCTCTCTAAAAGAAATTGTTATTATTATCCTTTTAAGTTAGCTAAAATCACAATAATGAGCTAATGGCTCTATTACAAATAGCTATAAATATTAATGTTTGATGGTGATAACAATAATGAACCATAGGCAAATTAAAAAAAAAAAGGCTTGAAGCTTTGTGCTAGCAAAAGGGTAAAGGAAATTTTTACTTTAAGAAACAAATTAAATTATAATTTTTTAGTACTTGTGTTTGTGTTCGTAGATACTTATTCTCTTTTAACATGGCTATTTTTTCAGAACGCTGGTATCCCAGAGTTGACAGGGACCTTAAATTACCCTATTCTTACTCATTAATGATGCTTTTATGTATTTAAATGGATTGTATTTCATAATATAAAATATAACTCATCCAAATCCCAACTGTTTATTTTTATAGAAGTTTACAAGCTGATCTTAAAATACATACGGAAATGCAGAGGGCCAAGAAGAGCCGAAACAATCTTGAAAAAGACCAAAGTTGAAGGATTCACACTTTCCAGTTTCAAAACGTAGTGCAGTGCTGACATACAGACAGACCTATCGCTCAATGGAATAGAATTGAGAGCCAGAAATAAACCCATGTGTATTTGTTTGATTGACTTTTGACAGAGGTACCAAGACAATTCAATAGGGTAGAAGAATAGTGTTTTCAACAAATGACTGTGGAACAGCTAGATGCCCACATGCAAAGGAGTAAAGTCGAACACATACTTCACTCTATATACAAAAAATTAACCCCAAATGGATCGTAGAGCTAAATGTGAGAGGTAAAACTGTAAAACTCACAGAAGGAAACATAAAAGTAAGACTTTACAGCCTTAGGTTGGAAGTGGCACCCAAAGAACAAATGATGAAAGGAAAAAAAAAGTTGAATTAATAAACTATTAGGCTGCAAATGATACCACCAAGAAAGTGAAAAGACAATTCACAGAATGAGAGAAAAATATTTGCAAATTATATTTCCAGTAAGGGACTTCTATCCAGAATGTATAAAATACTGTTACAATTTCATAATGAAATAACAACCTGATTTTAAAAATTGGCAAAACATTTTTCCAAGACATTGGAACCATCGTACGTTGTTGGTGGAAATGTAAAACGGTACAGCCACTTTGCAAAATAATTTGGTAGCTTTTTTTTTTTAAGTTAAATATATAAAGCTACCCTATGACTCAGTGATTCCACTTCTAATACACACAAATGAAAAGAAAAACATACAGCAGCACAACATTGTAGATGAGTATTCAAGGCAGTATTATTTACACCTGTCAAAAAAGGGAAATGACCCAAATGCCCGTCGACGGATGGATGGATACACAGAACGCGGTGTATTTGTACAAAGAGACACTTAACTCAGCAAGGGAGAAGTGAAGTGTAAATGCATACTACAGCATGGATGAACCCTGAAAACATTATGCTAAGTGAAAGAGGCCAGTCATCGATGTGTCATGTTGTATGATTTTGTGTGTATGAGATGTCCAGAAAAGACACATTTATGGAGCCAGATAGTAAATTAGTGATTACTGAGAGCTGAGGATTGCAGGTGGAGGATGGGGAGGGGTAGTTAATGAGTATGGAGTTTTGTTTTTGGAGTGGTGAAAATGTTCTAAAGTTAGTTTTTGACAAGTCTATGATTACCCTTAAAAAACCCTGTGAATTGTTTACTTTAAACAGGTGAATTTTATGGTATATGAATTATATCTCAATAAAAGTTTTTAAACATGTATCTCATCCTTTTCACTTGCTTATGTCTTTTTGGGATTTGATTGGTGATTTTATATATATATATATTTTTTTTTAGCCCTCCCAATTAATACCAGTTGCAAATGTGATCTGTATGCCTTCTAAATCTTTATCCCAGTCATTGACAAATAATGTAAACCAGAATAGAGACATTAGTCTCCTTCCACTAGGCTGGTATTAATCACTGCTTCTTGCCCATGTTCATTCCACAAGGTAAATCATTCATTCAGTTATTTGTGAGCACCTATTACAAGGCAGACATTATATTAAATGATGAGTATAAAAGGATGTTAAGTGCCTGGTTCTTGCCCTTAAAGAGAAAACAGCCCATTACTTGAGCCAAATAAAAGCCCTGCAAGAGTTGTACCTGTCAGGATTTTTTGGCTGTAGTCAATAGAAATCAGCTCTAGTTAATTTAATTAAAATTTTATTTGAAGGCTACGGAGTTGCTCACAGTACTAAAAGGGAATCTGAGTAACTAAGGCTTCCAAATGAATAGGAGCCAGAGGGAGTCCATGATAAAAAGTCAGGGACCGATCAGTGGTTTTGTCAGGTTGCCAGCACTGGTATTAATCAGCACTAACCATTCTCCATCCTTATGTCTCTCCACTCAAGATCTCAGTTTCCAAGAGAGTAAGCTCAATTGGCCAGTTTTATCTCAGCTCACCAGTTGGCTAGGGGAAAGCAGGGCACTCTGGAGGGCAAAGCACCCAAGAATTCACATCACAGGGGAAAGAAAATTAGAAAAGAGGGGCATGGATTCTGAGCAGGTGAAAAAATAGAAATGACCACTAAAATAGCTCTATGTCAGGAGAACGTGGAAATCCATAATGTTAGCCCTGGAACCACCCTGAGGGATTTAGGATTTCTTCCTGTTGGAAGTGGCACCTTCACAGAAACACGAACACAAATTGTCTGTGTGACGTATGCAGCAGCGAGTTGCGGTGGGAGATCCAGAGACACTGAACACAAATGGAGTAACATGAGTCAAGGTGTAAAGGTGTGAAAAACCAGGAAGTCACTGAAGAATAGGAAAATTTCTTTTCAACAGGGGATATGAGTCTGGCTAAGAAAGTAGACACCAGTAAGACTATGAAAGTCTTTCGTGCCTTCTTGGAATGGAGTTTGGCCTTTATTTTGGAAATCAGGAGAAATCAACTGAGGATCACCAAGCAGGTAAGTGATATGATTAGATATGCAATTTAGAAATTCCGGCTGCTGTTTGCAGAGTGGTTTGAAGGGTGGAAAAGGCAGGCTGACTGGTGAAGAGGTTACTTCAAGGCTTCCACTGATACTTGAAAAGAAGATCGATCGGGGATGGCAGTAAGGATGCAAAAAGGGGCTATGCTCAGGAGCTGGGTAGAACAAAGAAGCTGAAGGCTGGGTGAGGAACGGATATGGATTTGGGAGGAAGCTGTGGAGAGAAAGGAAGGAGTCAGGGATGCCACCTTGATTTCAGGTCCAGGGGAAAACGTGAATTTCTCAAGAAGACTTTTCAGTGTTACGTTTACTAGGGCTAGCTCTTCCAGATCCCTGGTTTGCAACTGTCCTGTCTTTTAGAAGACAGTATAGAGACCGCGAAGCCCCTCATGTTTACCTTCAGCATTCATGCTCTAGGAATCCCTGTTCTGATTCTATCATGTTTATTTCTGGGCTTCTGGCATCCTTGGAGGTTAAAGCCTTGACTGTCTTGCTTCCTGGGGCATGATGCTTTGTTGTGGAGGCTTTGCTGTCTTAGCACTTGAGATAAATCTAAAAGATGCTGCAGTGTGGTTGTTCATGCAGCCCTGAAACTTTTTTTTTTTTTTCCAAAGGGAAGATAGAACACTCTCAGTGCAATGCCAACGAGGCTTGTTACTTTGGAGGGTGCCGTGTGTCCCGGCTGCACGGGCAATGGGGTGTAACTCTGGGTCGCTGCCAACAGGATGAAATTCAAACTGGCCACTCAGAACGGAAAGGTTCTCTCTTGCAGTATGAATTCACTGATCCAGGAGTGCAATTTTAACTTTCTAATCAATTCAGCCCGATGACCTTTCATCACATGGAATCACCAGGTTGGAAGGGAAGCCGAGAGGTCATTTCAGTCCAGCCCAGTTGCATCCAGACCAGACTTCACAGAAGCCCATGGAAAAGCTCGTGGAAGAAGGTAAGTGTTTAGATTTTTTTATAAAACATCCACTGGACCGATCCCTAAGGTGTCAGTGTTATGAGTCTTGTAAAGCCATGGAAGTCTCCTAGGGATGACAAACAGTTTTCCTGTGTCTTAAGCTGCTTTCCTCCTGTTCTGGACTCATTAGAAGTAAGGGAATCTGTTCCTTATCACTCACACACGTCTTCATATACCTGAGAACTAGTATTAATTTCTTATTTAGCCTTTTCCCCTCTAGGCTAAATAAACTCCATTCCTTTAGCCTTTCCTCAGAAGGAATATTAGTCAAACCTTGAATCATTTTAGTTGCTGACTTCTGGTCCACCTCCAAATTTTCCACAGTGCACTTTATCTGGAGGAGCTGAAATGGAACGCAGTTGGGTAAAAACGTCATTAATTCAAATCCTGCCAACTTCAAATTTGTGATAATTCAGACAGGGAGTTGCATAACCAGCCCTTCCTCCCTTGATTGTGCAAGTTCAAGGCAAATCAGATCAGAAGGAGGAGGAGTCATAGAAACTACTCAAATTTCCTATGGGAACCATTTTTTCCCCAAGGGAACAGTGTGCACTTTCCCACTGAGCAACTTGTAGGCCAGGTTACCTGGACATCTCAGGAAGTTGCCTAAAGCCATCCACTAAGCTGCAGAGCAAGACTAGATTGAGTTGTTCCTGTGACCATATATTCTGTCTCCTGTGAGTATGTAAATTGGGCCAAAAGCCTTAAATTTATCAGTCTGATGCTGTTCCAAAATTCTAGGCTATAAATCACCATATTTTCTGTAACTATTCTAAAGTAACACAATTATATTTCAATTTGGTGTTGGGCTTTTAACCAACTCAGAGCAGTTACTCTTTCATGGATTTCTATGGTATTTCTTTTCCTGTGTGCGAAGATTGCACTAATCCACATTTAATTTCAAAATCTGTTCACCTCGCAAGTCCAAGTTATGCATCCATTTATCCATTGAATGAGTATCTATTTCACGGTCACTTTGTGCCCAGCCGTAGCCGTGTTAGCTGTTTTCAAAGAAGAGTAAGTAGCCCTCATCCTCAAGGCCTCTCTTCTGGGCATGCAAACTACAGGTATCTATACGGGCCATTGAGGGGCCAGAGAAGGAACACACAGTGGGCCTGGAGAGGCCACGGAAAGCTTCATGACAAAAGGAGCCTTCTGGAGAGGTGTCCTCATCTCAAAGGAGGAGCGGGACCTTTCAGATGGACCAGGTAGGGGAAAGAGATCGCCCAACATCACAGAAGCCTGAATTCCTCATTATATGGAAACAATTGAATTAGATTTCACCTATGGCTGTTATGGTGATCATATTTTTGCTCTGAAAATTCTGAAAAGGCAGTCTCGCTTCCCTTGGTGTATGGATCTTAATGGTTTTGAAGAGGGAAAAGACACATGCTTGATTCCAGAACCTATCAAGACATCGACTATCTTCAGTGAAGAAATATAGGCCAAAATATCTTTGATAATGGGGGTGAGGTGTGGACTGAAGAATGTGGCTCAGATCCCCAGCAACAACAGGTGTCCTTAGAGGGCAGAGCTTAACCCTCGATCCTAAGCAGGGCTGGAGAACCACAGGCCTCACAACCAGAGGCAGGTGTTTTCCCTGGGTTTTTCTGAAAGTGATCAGGTTTCCCTACAGACAGAGAGGGCCCAGAGAATCCAGAAGGAGCTGAGCCAGAAGAACCTTGTTCTTTATCCCAGATTCACCTGTCAGGTAACTTAGGGGGCCTAAGAGTCCAGCAGAGTTTTTCTAGTGAAATTCTTTTAAAAGAAATCATGAGGACTCTGGAAAAAGGGTGCTAGTTGGACATAATCGGCCCCCTTTTCCATAAGTCTGGTCATGAGGTTCTACAAGACCAACACAACTCTTTAATCAAATCAAGGGCATTGTGACTCTCTGCTCCTTGGAGAATCGGGGAGAGAGCCTTAAGGTTACTGCAGGATCAGGAGACAAATCAGTAAAATTTGGATCATAATTCTGTCCTTTATTAACTGAATGTCCTTGATCAAGTGACTCAACCCCTTTGTGTAAAGTCTGGATAATAACAGTACCTACTTCATAGGGTTGTTACAAGGCTTACATGAATCAACATATGCGACGTTTTTAAATGAAGATGGGCACATAGTAGGTGCTAGAGGAGTGTTTACTTGTATTACATGTGTTTCTGTCTAATGACTAAAGGCTAAATGATTTATGGCAAGTTTTATTCATTCTTTCATCCATTCAAAATTAAGAAGCAATGTATACCATGTACCATGCACAAGAGATTAGACTACTGCTTCTCAAAACTTTATGTACAGTTGATCACCTGGAGAATTTGTTTGAAAGCAGGTCCCATTCAATGAGTCTGAGATGAAGTGCCAAGATTCTTTAGTTCTGAAAGTTCCCAGATGAAGCCAATATTGCTGGAGAGTGGACTGTATTTTGTATAGAATGGGCATAGACACTTGTACCACGGATCTATAAATGCATTTGGGTGAGTCTAAAGAAGCAGGCTTAAGTGCTCTTCCAGGTACTGACATCTGGGTTTGGCTACAATGGCATATTTCTTCATCTCTCTAAGTGCTTTCTCAATTACAACCCGTGTAAAGCATTTGTGCCCTAGTGCTTGTGATTTACAACTTAGTCTTCTGATCACTTACTCTCTTAATTCTTACCCTAACTCCTTAGTTAAGACAGAGCCAGAAAACATCCTTCAATCAATTCGCAGCCCTGACAACCAGATGTGTAGGGACAGGTTTTAATCAATAAAGATTTCCTTTTGCATTGGTTTTCAAACTTCAGCATGTGATGGAATCACCTGAAGGATTTCTTTAGTCACAGACCCCAGGACCTTACCTCAGAAAGTTCTGATTCAGTAGGTCTGGGATGAGGGCAAAAAATTAATGTTTCTAACAGGGGCTGGTGCTGCTGGTTTGAGAACCACAGGTTGAAAGCATTGCCTTATACTGACAAGGTTTGGGTGTCTATGAAGAGGAACTGACTGTATTTGGACAAGAGTGGCCAATAATATTTGATACCATCAAGTTCAGGAATAGCACAAATGCAATACACATGTAACCAAAGATTAAAGGAATAGAGAGGAGGATAAACTCTGTTTCATCAAAACCTACAGCAGCTAAAACCAGCTCACAGCATTCAAAGCCCTTATTTACTGTCAGCAGAGAGGACTGCATGAAATTGAGGGAAATGATCGTGTGCAAAGGCCAAGCCTGGTCTCCCTGTATTTCAAATAATGCGAGTAATAATGAGGTCCAGGAAAGTTGCAAATTTTCCATTGGAAAGTGCCATGAAAAGGTCGTGGTGTAGGTATTACTGTGTTTCAAATATCATCATCATCTCCACCTCCTCCTGGAAGCTTTATCTGATAGCTTGATTCAGAGGTTGGCATTCCTGGAACTGGATTTTGTAGCATTCAGACCACTTTGGTAGTGTTTATGATTTTATGTTACCTGTTTACATGTCTTTAGACTTGGAAATTGTAGAGAACAATGATCATCCTTTTATCTCTGTGTCTTCAGGGTCTATCAGAGTACACACATATATTTTTAGCATAGAATCCACACTTGTCTTCAAAAATGGTGATACAGTTTGCTCTGCATATGATGAATCTTTGTTTCTGCTACAAAGTATTAAACATGTTTAGGAAGGGATTGGATTGATAGCAGAGAGGATTTGGCATTTTGTCATGTAAATACAGAACATTATATTTACATGAAAACAACATTTCTCCCCTGCATAATCATGTCAGTGGCAGGATCAATTTATATACAGTGAAAAATTTAAATTTATTTTTAAAAATTCTGAGTAAAATCTCAAATGTTCATTAACAGAAGGGTGATTTTACAAATGGGGTATTTTTATTTACATGATGAGATATTATACAGCAAAACAAATAAATGAAACTTAACTACAGCTAATCCTCATCATTCTCTGATTCAGTTGTAGCAAATTCCCTACTTGCTAAAATTTTTACCTGTTACCCCAAAGCAAATTCTTTTGGCACTTTTGTGGTCATTTATGGACACATGTGGTGGGAAATTTGAGTCGTGCAACGCATAAGATACACTGCTTTAAGCTCTCATTCTGTAAACAAATAGCCTTTTCACAGTCTGTTCCTTGCCATACTTTTATCACTTTTGTGCATTTTCTTGATAATGTTCCTGTTTAAATGGCCTCCAAGTATAGTGTTAAAGTGCTTGCAAGTGATCCTAAGAGCAAGAAGGCTCTTGGACTCTATGGTATGACTCATAGAGAAAAAGGATGTGTTATATCCTTATATCCACATGTGAATTATAGTCCTGTTGGCTGTGAGGTCAATATTAATGAATCAGCAATATATGTTAAATAAGGTGTCTTTAAATAGAAAAATAAGATTAGGTACTGATCAGTTAACAAAAATGTTGTGAATAGAAACTCTAAAAATAGACTTCCCATATGATACAGCAATTCCACTGCTGGGCATATATCCAGAGGGAACTGTAATTTGAAAAGTTACATACACCCCAATATTCATAACAGCACTATTCACAATAGCCAAGATGTGGAAGCAACCTAAATGTCCATCAACAGATGACAGAATAAAAAAAAAAAAAACTGTCATATATTTATATAATGGAATACTACTCAGCCATAAAAAAGAATTAAATAATGCCATTTGCAGCAGCAACATAGATGCACTTAGAGATCGTCATTCTAATTGAAGTAAGCCAGAAAGAGAGAGAAAAATACCAAATGATATCACTCATGTGTGGAATCTAAAAAAAAAAGACAAAAAGTGAACTTATTTGCAAAACAGAAAGAGACTCACAGACATAGAAAACAAATTTATCGTTACCAGGGGAAAAAGGGGGTGGGTAGGGATAAATTGAGAGTTTGAGATTTGCAGATACTAACTACTATATATAAAATAGATAAACAACAAGTTTATACTGTATAGCACAGGGAACTATATTCAATATCTTGTAGTAACCTATAATGAAAAAGTATGTGAAAATGAATGTATGTGTGTATATATATGACTGAAATATTATGCTGTACACCAGAAGTTGACACAACATTATAAACTGACCATACTTCCACAAAATTTTTTAAAAGAAAAAAACACAAATAAAACTAAACAGTACTTTGCTTAAAATTTTTTAAAACAAGGAAACACAAAACTTCAGATAATCATTACCTTGTGGAAGCCCAGGGGATAGGGTTAGGTAGAAGCAAATTGGTAGACGTAAGGAATTGGGAGATGGGTTCATGAGTGCTGGTTATCTTCCTACTGTCTACTAAAATCATTAAATAAAAAATTGAGAAGTTCATGCTTGAAGAACGTGTCATAAACCCAGGATTATAATTAAGTCAATTTTTTGTGCTATTCATTAAAACATGTCTGCACATTTTTCATACTCAACGATTTGTATGGTGAATAAATAAATAAGTAAATATATTTTGCTCCACTAGGTAAGTGACTTCCCCCCTAAATCTGGGCTTTCTGTATGAGACTCTGAAACAGGGAACCCACGAAGATTTGGAGGGCACTCGGCCACAGAATAAAATAATGCAATGCGTTCTCAACCTTTGAGACCAGTGGCTGGATTTCTCATGTCAGTCCGGAGATTTTGGATACGTCATGTATGGATACATCACTAATGGAAAAGTGTTCCATAGAGCACAGCACCACTCAGGTTCCACTGTGGAATCTAGATACATCCTTGACCCAAGTGGTCAAAAGTCAAAAGTGAAAAGAAGTAGAATGATCGTTGAAGCTGAGCTGGTATGCACAGATGAGAAGAGACTAGATCTAGCGTGATTTCAAACTGTAGATTAGATTCAAGACCAGCTGAAAAACCCGGAACCCTGGCAAAGTGGGTTAGAGAGAAATATCTGTAGTGCTGAGAAAGATGCAGACAACTTAAAGGTTTTCAAGCAAGAGGTTATTGCCAGTTTGCCATGATGCTCAACCTCAAAAAATCTGAAGGGAAGCTGGTATGATTGGATTTGGAGAAGGGCAAGTATTGTAAGGCAACAAAGTGTATCCTCTTAAATGAGAAATCAAAGTGTGTCCTCACTGGAGGTTTGCCTTTGATATATGAACGCTATATTCTAGCAACCAGTTCCCTTGCAGCGATCGATAATTTAGGGTGATTTGTATAATGCACCTTGCTGTAGCATGCAAATGACACGACCTCCTCTCCTGGCTGGGCTGCGATGGAGTCAGGCCGGTGGAACTGAAACGAATGCCTGATATTCACGCGGCATTTAATCACACCTTTGGTTTGATTTACTAATGCTATTGTCTTTCCATTTTCTGTTAAGAAATTATTAGCGAGTAACTCGACCCAAATACCACAATATGTTGGATCAATTTAAGAGACAATATAGATCACTGGGATTTCTTTTGTCAAGTGGAACCATTAGACTTGCATATTAAAAAAGTATATATTTCCGTTTCAAGGGTGTAAGTGATGCATTGCTCACCATTATGCAAAAGGCCACCAAGAAGGCAAGGAGACAGATGCAAATGGATGGCAGGGAGAAGATAATAAATATGTTGTTGCACACGTAGCTTATACTTGACCATGGATGTCTTGTTTGGTTGAAGGCATGTGCATTGCCCTATCTTCCCTAGAAGGTAGCCTAGCATATTCTCAAGTTTGTCATCCGTGAACTTTGAGAGAGTCCACCTTCTGCACTTGACAGAAACATACTGTCCCTAAAATATATCCCAACACTATCTGACTACTCATATGGCCACTTCCGATGAATTCACTGCTTGAAAATCAAACTCAAGACATTCTTCTCCCTGTTGTCCTCATACGATGCATTTTCCACCAGTGCTTGCTTTTCTGTGTCACGTCAGTTCTGGTTTTTGATGTCCCGCTGTCTTTTGCTGTAAGTGCCTGGACAGAACAGGTGAGTAATTATGTCAGTGTGACTGCAGTTTTACCTTTGGGGCCCTCTTGCCATGCCGCACATAGGTGACTAACCTGGGAATGGTGACATTCCTTGCCTGTGAGGGATTGGCCATGTGACTTTATCAACTGGCAGTCCAGCAGGTAGCTGAGTCACACTGGTTAACTGTGCAGCTTGGCTGCGGGAGTCTGAGAAAGGCAGGTGAAACGGGACCCTAGGCACTCTGTCCCCAAAGAGTTTGGCTCCAGATTGTGACTAAACAACATCAAAAGAGACAGTGTGAGCCAGGGAAAGAAGGCGCCCTTTGGAATCTCATTCCAGCCCTGCCTAACCTTGGATTAGGCACATAAGACCATTAAGCATTCATTTTCTCATGTTTAAAATGGTGTCTCTTTTCCACCTCCCATGCACATATATTGGGAAGACCTGTAATCATAATAGTAACAATTACTATCCTTTAATGATTAAGGAGTGGCTTTTGTATGCTCTTGGTAATTAGCAAACAAACAAACAAACAAAAAAACCCCCCACCAAAACCACACACACAAATACAGAAGCACTGAGCCTGAATTCACTTGGAACAAAAGCAGTTTGTACAAAAAGCATGTTGGACAACAACAACCAATTCTTCCAAAATTAAATGTTTTCTGTCTGGTTTTTCCAGTGTTGGCAAGATGAGTTTACTGCCAGGTAGGTTCATAAGCTTTCATGAGCTTTTAAATATTTTTCCACGGTAAAGTTTTTGTTGTTCTTGTTATTTTTCTATGTTTTATTATCTTCACATTTCTACTTTACTTCCGGCTCAGTTTTTTTCTTTTCTCTGTTATTTGTAGTCACGGAAAGACACTCATTTGGTTTGCTTTCAAGTGATAGCTTAGCATTGGATATTTTGTTTGTTCTGATGAATCTCTTGTTACTGTCATTTAGTTTGCTCCAATGTATACATTTACTTAAAACCTAGAATGCTTACTTTAGGTCAGTGAAGCAGGGCTGGTCAAAATAAGAGGAAAATATATAACAGAGACTGAAACAGCTCGTTGCCCTTGTAGATATACTCAACATCTGCTACGTGCAGACACTGAACTTGGAGGGGAGGCTCTGGCAGTCACCCTGACAGGCAGAAGGCACACCTTTCTGGAGCATACAACCTAGTGGCAAGAGACAAACTATAAACAAGTAAACACATAAATAGGACCAAAATATAAATTCTACAAAGAGAATCAAGCTACGTGTTAGGAGTATCTCCACGGGTAACAGTCAAACTACAGATGGAAGAAGAATGTGTTAGCTGTGACCAGATTTGGTGGGGAGGTGGGGGCAAAGTATTCCAAGGGCATTTATAGCAACTTATCTGGAATAGAGTTTTTTATAGGAAGGAATATGAAATAAGATTGAAGAGACAGTTTGGGAGAAATTCTTTGAGACCCATAAATGTCATGGTGAGGCAGTGTTATGAGTTAATTTATGTCCCTTCAAAAGGTGTTAAAATCCTAGCCCCCCGTGCACCTGTGAATGTGACCTTATTTGGAGATAGTGTCTGTGCAGATGATCAAGTGGAGATGAGGTCATTAGGGTGGGCCCTCATTCAAACTGCATCCATATAAAAAGGGAAATTTGGACCCAGAGACAGACACAGACAGGGAGAATGCCGTGTGAATATCAAGGCAGAGATCAGTGTGGTCTTTGATCTACAAGCCGAGCAACGCCAGCCAGCCAGCAAACCACCAGGAGTCAGGGGACCTGCATGGGACTGGCTTCTCAGCTCTCAGACGGAACCAGCCCCACCCACACGGTGATTTCAGACAACCAGCCTCCGGAACAGTGAGGCCGTCGGTTTCTGCTTCTTGAGCCACACTGTTTGTGGTGCTTTGTTAAGGCAGCCCTGGCAAACGAATGACGCACAGGGATCCCAAACCCACGGCGATGTGCCAGGCACTGTTCCTGCACCTCAGTGCCTCTCATCACTCCAGAATGTTCCCTAGAGCAACATCCTGGCAGCCAGTAAGATTCAACTGAGTTTGGCCAAGTAGAGAAAACCTATTGTGCTAACACAGTTGAAGTTTGGTTTTGTTTTGCTGGTAAGAAATAGGAAGCTTTTGAAAGTCTTAAGGGATAAGTAAAAGGAACTAACCTACCTTGCTGCCCTCCCTTTCCAGCTGAAGGGCTGGTTATAAGCCCACTTGATTCCTCTCCACAACCTTGAACTGGTTCCAGTGGGTGCTGGTTTCTCTGCCTCCTGCTGTAAACTGGGAACCACTTGAAAGCAGGAATTTATCTTCTAGTTCTGGATTTCCAGGACCTCGCCCAGCCCTGATGTCTAGGAGGTGCTCATTAAATACTAATTGGGTGGTAAATTTCATCATTTTCTCATTTTTACTTCGAAATAATTTTATACTTTCCGAAAAGTGTCAAAATTAGCATTGAGAACCTCACCCTGCTCCCTGATTCACAAATTATTAGCATTTATCTACATTTGTTTTAAATCATTTTCTTTCTCTTTATGTATAAGCATTCTTTTTTTTTTCTTTTCAAACCACCTGAGAGCAAATGCCACTCATCAAGCCTCTGCTGAAAGCTTTAGTTTAGATTTCCTGGGAACAAAAGCATTTTTCTATGTAATCATCGTGAAGTTATGAAAGTCAGGAAATTAAACATTAATAAATACTCTTGTTTACAGCTAATATTCAAATTTCTCGAGTTGGTTCTCCATAGAATTTCTTTTTTGTTTTTTTTTCCTGAGTCAGGATTCAGTGCAAGCTCATCTATTTAATCGACTTGTCATGTTTCTTTGGTCTCCTTTCAACTGGAACCGTTTCTCCTTTCTTTGTCTTTCATCCCATCAATGCTTTTGAAGAGCACAGACCAGTTATGTTGCAGACTCTTCCTCCATATGGTGTGTCTCATGGTTTCTAATGATTAGATTTAAGGCATGCATGTTTTGGCAGGAATGCCACAGGTAAAATTATGTGACAGAGGATCACCTTGGGAGGCATGGAAGGTCAATTGATTTGTCCCATTTTGGGTAACTTTGACTTCTTGGTTAAAGTGATGACTGTCATGTTTCCCCAGGTAGTTACTACTTTCCCTGTAATTAATAAATAATTTGTGGGGAGACACATTAAGACCTTGTAAATGTTATATTTCTCATGAAATTTTCACACCCTAGTGTTAAGATCTCATGGAGTTCTGCATGATTCCATTACTATTATGGTGACTGCACAATGGTGATTTTGCTGTTTCATTGTTTGCCTACATATATTAGCTGTCATTCTGTTTTACCCTCTCCCCAAATGTTGGTTTATTCATTTGTTATCAGTATGGGCTTGTGTATTCTTATTTTCCTCAACACATTAACATCATCATTTATGTTGATGCTCAAATTGTTTCAAATTTGCCTTCTGGGAACCACTTCAATCTGGCTTGTTTGAATGTTTACATGTCCATTTTTTGAGCACTTTTAATTTTCAGGCACAACAGGATATTCAAGTTTATCTTGTATTCTCTTTGCTCCACCCCTGGAATTAGGCATTTCTCCAAGGAACTCTATTTCCTTTTCACAAGAAATGGGCACAATGGGTTATATTCATTCTCAACTGTTTCAAGATTCCATTTTTCAAGTTTAAGTTTGTTTCATTCACTGCCTTCTGGTGCCACATAACAGTTGCAACAGAGTTCCTTTTCAACTTTTCCTGTAATTCAGTGTGGATGGATTTTGTTCTCCTTTACTCTTGGTGCTTTTTTATTTTCCGAAAAGACTGAAGTTATCTGGGGCAGGTGACTTCTCTCCATCTCAAAATTTTTGTCAACAACCTCAGCATAGCCATTCTGTATCTTTCTCTACCTGTAGGCAGACTTTGACCTTCTCTTCTGTATCTGTGAGACGTGCCCCTCCTCCTTTTTCAAGCTAATCCTACCGCCTTTTGATTCTGTCATCTCCTGTCCCTTTAAGGACCCCCTCCAACTGTTCTTCCTTTTCCTTCTTGCATTTTTCCATCCCTTCTAATTCACTGTATAATGATTTTCTTAACAATTCTCAGATCTTTTATATGTTAGAAAAATGTCTTCTCCAATCCGACCACCTTTGGAGAAAACAGCCTAATTCTGCTTTGTTTTACTATCAAAGTGCTTCAGAGGGAAATGTGCATTTTCTGCCTCTGTGTTCACAGTAAACACACACTTCTAGGGGACAGGCAAAAGGCTCAGCCCTTCATCTCAATTTGCTCCCTTCAAAGTCATCCATGATTGTAAAATCACCCATTTTACCCTTCCACACAAAATAATACTTTTTAGGAAAAGGATGAGGGATGGAAAAATTGAGAATCAGAGTTAAAAATAAGATGTCAGTAAACGGTGTTTAAAATGAGAATCAGAATTTGTGTGAGAAAACATGGTTTCTGCTATTTGCCTATGTGGTAGCAAAACATACTTTAATACATAAAACTGATTCTTTCTCAAAATGGGAAGAATGGATTCTTTCCCCATAGGAAAGGGGAACTTTGTAAGGATCAACTTTGTAAACTGTAAAGCATGACACAAATGTTACTATTTATTAACAGGTAATAAAACATACATGCTGTAGCAGCATTGTTTACTGCCAAGACATAGAAGCCAACCAAATGTCCATCAACAGATGACTGAATAAAGAAGTTATGGAATTTATATATACAATGGAATACTACTCAGCCATAAGGAGAATAAAATAATGTCATTTACAGCAACATGGATGGACCTAGAGATCATCATTCTAAGTGAAGTAAGCCAGAAAGAGAAAGAAAAATATCATATGATATCACTCATATGTGGAATCTAAAAAAATTAAAAGAAAGAAAAAAGAGGACACTAAGGAACTCATCTGCAAAACAGAAACAGACTCTCAGACAGTAAACAATCTTATGGTTACTAGGGGGAAAGGGGTGGGAAGGGATAAATCTGGGAGTTTGAGATTTGCAAATGTTAGCCACTATATATAAAATAGATAAAAAGCAAACGTCTTCTGTATAACACAGGGAACTATATTAAATATCTTATAATAACCTTTAGTGAAAAAGAATATGAAAACGAATATATGTACATATACCCATGACTGGGACATTATGCTGTACACCAGAAACTGACACATTGTAACTAATTATACTTCAATTTTAAAAATACATATTGTAATGTTTCCTTTAAAACTACAAAATACCAGCAAAGGTCAGTGTTAATTATCAGAAGCTTAAAAAAAAAATTCCAATATGATTACATCTGTTCTTACCTTTCCTTTTCATCTCCTTCATAAACTTCACTTTCTTCTTGTGTCCTTAGTTGCACTACAGGGTCAGTCCTCAGCTTTCTCTGCTTTCCTTCCCCTGCCCCTTTTCCTTCTTAATCATCATATACTGTCATGGGTCCAGGCTTGTTGGGAGTGAATTTTCAGCCAAAACCTATTTCTTCCGGGCTGTTAGACTTTCAAAATGATAGTAAAATACAGATAACCTAAAATTTACTATCTTAGTCATTTTAAATGTGTTTGAGTAGTGTTAAGTATATTCACATCATCGTGCAAACAATATCCAGAACTTTTTCTTCTTGCAAACTAAATCTCTGTATCCATGAAACAATGTCTTTCTGTTTCCCCCTTAGTTTTTTTGAGTGTAGCAGTGCCTGTCTTATCAAACTTTACAATTGCTAAAGGGACTATTATGGTGCTTTTTGTATAGTGGATGGTCAGGAGATTTGAAATCATCAAAATTCAACAAGCAATTGATGATGAACTAATGTAGGCCAGTCCCTTTACTAAACAATGGGGAGGAGGGGGCAAAACCAAAATAATACAAGTAAGGCCCTTACAAGTAGGGCCTTGAAAGGGCCTTAATGAAAACCAATCATTAAAATACATCACAATGATAGCAGTGATAAACCTGGGCTGAGAATCAACCCAGAAGATACACGTCAGCACTGGGAGACGCCAGAGTTTGCCTCACAAGCGAGACAACCACGTGAAAGCAGAAGCTTGCCTTTTGTTTTCACTAAAATATATGTTGAGCTTGGAATCATTCTGTAAATACTAAATACTTATTTTAAGACTGAATGAAGTGACCTCTGAGCTGGGCTTTGTCACAGTGATAGGAGTTTGCTGATCAAATAGTAAGAAAAGCAAGTTTAGGAAAATGAAAACACACAAAGAAGTTTGAAACAGAATTGCATAGAGCAATACAGAAGCTAGGTTTGATAAAAGTTAAGTGGAGGATATAAAGAGGAGCTATGTCAGAAGGGAAGGAAAGAAGAAAAGGAGGAAGGAAGGAAGGAAGGAAGGAAGGAAGGAAGGAAGGAAGGAAAATAGCGAATAAGTGAAAACACTTTCATTGATGGTCTTATTTTCCATCTCTTCCCAGAAGAAGAAAAGGACTGAGTTCTATTTTTAAAGGCACATTCAGAGAGGTTTGTTCAGGGTGTGCCCAGGGAAAGGGAATGGGGGGAAGGCTTGGTTTGGGAAGGCAGAAGCAACTGAATTCTAGAAGAAGGTGAGGAGGGGTTCCCAAAAGACTGTAAAAGGCACAGGTTTGGCAATGCGTGGGAACATTCCCAGAGTTACTTCTAACATCCTCCTGAGGCGAAATGACCTCAGAGGCCAAGAGCTGTGTGGGGTGTCTCAGGAGGCAGGGTCAAGGCCTTCCTTTCCCTACCTTAGCAAGTCCTACCATGTCCAAGGGAGGCTCAGAGGCAAGATGTCCTCCACCTTCAAGAAACTCAGAGGAATTAGCCAATGACCATATCAGCAAAGATAAAGTGGATCAAAGTTGAGGGTTCTCTCTGAATCCTCTTAATTGCATGCAACATCCCCTCCACAACAGAACTTTTGCATTAATGCAGGGCCCTGGGTGGCAAAGAAAAACCCCTAAATGATTCAGAATCAATTTCCAGGCAGTATGGATGGATAGGTGCTTAGAATACATTACAGTTGGTTTGGCTCAATGATAGATACAGCATATATATTTTCACCCTGTGCCATTGAATAAACGGCAAAACAAAACAGTTGTTTAAAGAAAGGATACCTACCTAAGGCATGGCAGTCTTAAGCAGCCAATTGTCAGGGTTAGACATCAGGTTATCAAAGGAATTTCCAAACTGGAGGTTTAAAGAGTAAAAGGGGAGCTGGAAGAATGTCCAAAGAATGTAAACCTGCAGTGGTGAAGGGAGGAAGGGGTAAACAAGGTTGGGTGCAGGGGAAATGTGCTCTGCTTAATTTTATGTGACAGCGTGACTGGTCACAGTGTCCAGGTTAAACATTATTTCTGGGTTGTCTTGGAAGGGTTTTTCTAGATGAGACTAGCACTTGAATTGGTAGACAGAGTAGCAGGTTGACCTCACCAAGGTGGGTGGGCATCCTCCAACGCACTGAGGACTTGAACAGACCAAAGGTGGAGGAGAGAGGAGTTTGCCTTTTCCTTCGCTCACTGTTGGAGCTGGGACCTCTCAGCTCATCTTCTTCTGCACTCGGACTGGGATTTACACTGTTGGTTCCCTTGGTTTTCAAGCTTTCAGACTCAGACTGAATTATGTCACTGGCATTCCTGGGTCCCTAGGCAGATCGTGGAACTTCCCAGTCTTCATAATTATATGAACCAGTTTCTCAAAATCTCTCTCTCTCAAAATATATATATGTATACATACATACACGTTTAAGTAGGTATGTATATGCATGTATATGTGCAATATACATATATGCGCGCACGCACACATATATACACATATGGATCCGTGTACGTCCTAATAACCTGTTGGTTCTGTTACACTGAAGGGCCATGACTAGTAACACCGATGGTCCCTCTGAAGTTTTGCCCAACAGACAGGCCGCATGTCAGGCTCTTGGCATTGGTGTGCTCTGATTTAGCACCACGAGCCAGGGGTTGGACTGCTAATGCCTTTCTTTCACTTGTAGGCTAAACACTTTAAATATCTGCAGTACCGTTTTAGTCATAATAATAAGATCATTTCCACAGGGGAGTGTCATGTGGCCTAATTAGTACCTGTAGAGAACGCTGTGATCTTACAGGGAGAGGAGTGCAAAGCACTATCCAACCTGAGAACAAAAAATGGATGAGGCGATTGCTCAATTTAGTTAGAACCACAGTCATCCAACACACTGGAAGAAACATGAATCTCTCCGCGGGGATGCTTTCCAAGGGCAAGATTTTATAATATCAATATTTCCCCGTTGGAATAGTACCTTTTCATTTCAGCAATTTGCGAGGCAGCCTGCTGCTGCGGAAAGGATGAAAACATAAGAACTGGGTTCTAATCCAAGTCAGTCTGCCACTACCTAGCAGTGCAGAAATGAGTCCGTCAACTCATAGCTTTGAATGTCATTCACTTATCTACAAACTGAGTGATTTGAACCAGATTACATCTAAAGTCCTTTTCAATTGCAGCATATTCGTGGCTGAAGTTCTCGGTTTTACATTAGACAAATTCAGTTCGATCCACAACTACTGAGGAGGTTCTACGTGGCAGGCGTTGCGATAGTTCCTAGGCAAGCTCTGCCTCTCTGCAAACTTCAAAGGCCCCATCCGTATAGAATAGAGTGCTAATCATCACCCTCTAGTAATGTGGATTTTTATGGCCCAGGAGACTCAATTAATGAAGCCCAGTCATTGATCAGGGAATAAAGAGATGAACTCAGTTGCATGGGTGGGGAGTAAACTAAGCTTCTCCAATGAGTTGATATCTGCACTGGATTTTGAAAAAAGAATAAAAGTTTGCTGGTAGGCAAAGTGGATTAGGGAAGGATTTGGGGAAAGCATTTTGGTGAGAAAGGAAAGAATGTATAAAAGCTTGAAACATATGTGAAGATTTGCTAGAATATAAATTTCAAGAGAACATGGAGGAGACGGCTCAACACACTCTGACATGATGGGTCTCACTGCATACACATGAGCTTTCATCTCTGCAAGCCCCCCAGAGTTGTGGCTATTTCTTATTTGCAGTCAAGATTTGTTCAGAAATCTCTATATCATAAGATCCAAAGAAGATGATTGAAGCTATATAAAGTCAAGCACAAAACGATGCCAGTTAAGCTTGCTTTCCATTTTCTGACCTGTTTAAATAAGAAAAAAGAATGCAGGATTCCCATGAAGGCATGTTACCTCAGTACTGTGAGTTAGCTTTATAGGGAATTCACAGCGTCTATGCCCGGCTTCTTCTAGAACTTGTCACAAAGAAGTGCAAATAAGGAGATCGGAGAAGCCAGCCAAGTCCTCTCTAAAATTATCCCTGTCATCAGAAGCAATTAATACTATGTATGGCACAGTATTGTTCTAGGAATAGGAGCCAAAGGAGTTTAGGGAGATTTGCAGATCATATAGTTTTGTGACTAGAGTTTATGGCTGGCACTGGCTGGTGTGTCAAAACTTAATTAGCGGGAGGATTTGAGGGGGTCCAGATGAAGTTATTTAAGGGGTTCAAACAACATTGCTCGAGGGAGGAAATGATTTGTATATTTAATCACATTCTTGGGAAATTTGTATCTTTCATATCTCTTTGGACCTGATCAAGTTGATCTGACTCAATGGACCCCTGCAGCGTGTGTGTGTGTGTGTGTGTGTGTGTGTGCACACATGTATCTGTGTGGACACATGTGCCTGTGAATTTTTTTTCTGCACAACACTCTGTGAGTACTGAGTAAATGTCAAACCACCACATCCAGGCAACCTTCTAAGGCTGAACTAATGGAACCTCAAATGAATTTACTTACATTCCTTTTAAGTCCTGAGTTCACTCACACCTGACATTCTTTATACACTTTAACAAAAACCAAGTCACATGATAAGTGAAAGTCTAATGTAAGCAGAGAAAGAAAAAGAAAAAAAATTTTGGTAAGAAATTGTGATAATCTGATAGGAGAAACTACAATTTTTCAGCTAACATTAGATTATTTTTACTTGTTTAGCACTGTCTTTTGTGTGATTGGGTGGGGATGGAATTCCAATTTCTCCATCTCTGATCTTCAGTCCAAATAAAACATCATGAGTGGTTTCTTAAAGAAATTTTAGGGTTTTCATTATAAAGGGTCCTTATAAGTGCCTCATTCTGACTTTTGTTATGATAAAGTACCAGCTCCATTATTTGTTTTATTTTTCCATTTGAGGAAAAGGAGAGTTTTGGAAGGAAGTCTAATTCATTAATAAATCTATCTTCTGGATCTTAGTTGCCATTCAGTGTAATAAAAGTTAAAAGCACTATTTCTCAAGCTCATGAAGAAAGATCAGAGAAATCAGTATTTGTAATTTTTGGTAGTCATTAAAATTTGAAGCTTCTACAAGGCAGGCTAATTTTGTGGTCTGTGTAACTCTGGAAACTAAATGAGAATTTCATAAATAATCAGAAAGGAGAAAACTCATACACAGATAAGAAAATGTTTTCCAAGCAGAATAAAGTTTTCCAGCAGCATATATGCCTGTAGAGTTAACCCAGCTCATCAAGTTGAAATTCTAGGTAAAGGAAAACAAAAATACAGAGCTCATGTATATATAGGACACTGGGATTAAAGGTAACTTCTTTGTTTTCTAAAAAAAAACTACACACCAACATCCCCCTACCCCAACACACACACACACACACACACACACACACCTCCCAAGCAGGCTATTTTGTACT
Source organism: Camelus ferus (assembly GCF_009834535.1). NCBI lineage: Eukaryota > Metazoa > Chordata > Mammalia > Artiodactyla > Camelidae > Camelus > Camelus ferus. The sequence goes on along the minus strand of NC_045697.1, from coordinate 16,445,803 downwards.
AGATTCCCTAATGGTCGGAAAGAGACTATGTTGTCAATCTACCCTGAAAGGCTGACTGAACCTGAGCTTTGATAACAGGATTTGCAGGGAGGAAAGAGTGCCACCTACTGAATCACCACCTTTTAGATGTTTCTGTCAGCACTTTGATTTTCCTTGGAGTTCTACCAATCCTGGAGCGTGACCTTGCTTAGAAATGAAATCTGACCTCATTACAATGCAAGCTTAGCTTTCTGCAGGCACATTACAAAATCAGCCAGAACCCCTCGTCTGCAGATTTCCCCCCCCCCCCCCAGTGGTGCAAACACTAAGTGAGAGCCGCAAGAAAGACAGGCAGAGGGGCTACGGAGAACCAAACAGCAAGAACAGCTGCTAAAGGGGATCAGGCATCTGTGTAATGATATGTTTAGTCACTAAACACAACTATTTTATCTTAAGATAGACTCAAAATCCACTACACATGTTTATGTAAAGTCTTCTGATTCTCAGTCTGAGGAAAGTGCCTGGCTAAATGTTGTGTTGCGCTAAACTTAATTGTTGACATCTGGAATTGCTTAATGTTAATATTAACCAAAGCATCTGACTAAATAAAATGTTATGGGAGAGAGGTCCGTTCTGAAAATTTATTGTCTGATGTTAACATAGGTTAACTATAGAGTTTAATGGAAAACCTTCTAAGTATGTATAAAAAATAATCAATAGTTACCAATGATTGTGACCAATCTTGATTTTTAACTTAGTTTAATTTTAAATATTAAATCATATTTTTTGAGTCACATATGTGAGAGACCTTATTCATATAAAATCCATATTATGAAGATCCATATATATATATATGGGTCTTTATAATATGAAAATATATACATAGGCTCATGGCTTGGCATCTTCATCTATTATGAACCATGAGAACACTAGAGAGGATGCAAATGTGCAAATATTGACCATATATACTTTTACTGTTTAATTCATTTTGAAGATTTCCATCATCCATTGTAACAGACAACTTATCCTTCATATGTGCCTCATATTCTACCCATCTATAATTGACTAAAAGAAAATATTTCGAGGAACTATAGTTTCCCTAAAGAATAGTACAACTAAATGTAAAAAAAAAAAAATAAGTCGAAGATAGATGTGCACATTCATGCAGGGGAGGGCATGTTTAGATACATCTGCTTGTTTTGCAGCAGATACCGGTGGTGTCTATAATAGAATAAGGAATTCAAAGAAATTATGTAGATTGGCCTTGGGAAATTCAGAAGCATCTGACAGCCTTGAGCTAGACTGAAAAGAAACACTTTAACAGAGCATCTTAACCCAATTAAATAGCTATCCCCAGGCGTCTTTGCTGTAGTAAGTAATTGAAACCAATGACAAATGTTCTGCTTTCATAAAGGGCATAGTGTTAGAAAAACCTAAACATCTTTCAGCTGTTATTACTTTTTTTTTCACTCTTGGAAAGTAAAAAATTTGAAAATACTCGATAGGAAGTGGCCAAAATAACAAGTAAGGGGCCATATCAAATGGACATAGAAGGTACCCTGAGAGAGCGCCCAATGACCAAAGCAAGAATAATTTGAACAATGAAATAAATGATATAGTATTTAATTATAACCCAAGGTGTAAATATACACATATCATATGGATACAAATGAATGATCAAATAAATAAATGGAGGAGAATAGACAAGTCTTCCTTGCAGAATGTTGATACACTCTAAGTTTTCAGTGTAGATTGGACTTAGTGGCTTATTTCCAACCTACAGAGTATAAAAAGAAATAATAACTTTGGAGTGGAGAATCCCAGCAAGCACTACCTGTGGGCAAATCAATATTATCAATGATCTCATACGGATGGCATGTACTCTCTGATGTGGTATCATAAGAAGGGCACTCACCTCTGTGGTGTTTCTTCCCAAAACCCATAACCTCATTCTAATCATGAGACTATATCAGATAAACCACATTTAAGGAAGAATATTCGACCAGTGGAGCTCAAAACTGTGAAGGTCATGAAAAACTAGGAAAGACTGAGAGAATGTCACAGAGCAGATAAAACCAGGAGACATGACACCGAAATGCAGGCAGGATTCTGGACTGGGTCTTAGAACAGAAACAAGAGAAAAATGTTAAAAACCGGTGAAACTCTTAACTCCCGGAGTTTAGTTAAAGTGTAATATATCAGTGTTGGTTTCTTACTTTTCACAAATGTAAGATGATAATGTAAAATAACATTAGAAGAAACTAAAATTGGGTAAGTAGTATAAAGGTATAATTCAAACTATCTTTGCAACTTTTCTGTAAATCTAAAATTATTCCAAAGTAAAAAGTTTATTCAAACTGTTTGAAGAAAACATTCTTGTGGAAACAAAGTTTGTTAAGTCTCTGGATCTTACAATATGTGGTTCTTGTGACTGCTCTGTGCTTTAAAAATTGTCAGATTTTGTTGTTACACATGCTCACCATTAAAATTAATTTATTTGTAACATTTCTGTTTAAAGAAGTTATAAAAAGTAATCTTATATTATACACAGATAACATTGAGACTTCAGGCAGATAATATCTAGATAAGAGACAATGTTGATTGCAAAGGAAGCGGTGAAAAATGGTTAGTTCATGGATATAGTTTGAAGATAAAATCAGCATATTTGTTGAAGCATTAGAGGGTACGAGAGAAAACGCCGATTCAAAGATTTCTCTATGGTTTTCATGATGAGAAACTGGAAGGATGGTGTTACCATTAATTGAGATGAGAAAGACTTCAAGCAGGTTTCTGAGAAGAGGAAAAAGGATCATGACTCAGATTTGGATATATTATCTTAATACATTAGGCTTAAGATACCTATTTAAGCCGTATGTTAAACATTTAAAAAATGTATTTTAGAGAAGATCTCCAAGCTAGAGATATAAATTTAGTAGTTATTAGCATATAGATGAAAACAAGTGATAACAACAAGGAAGTGAATCATGCAAAGAAAAGAGAAGAGATCTCTGGGTTCCTCCAGTACTAAGAGATTAGGCAGATGAAGGGACCCGAATATGGTAAATGAGAGTTTCCTGGCCATGGCACAAGGAGTGAAACCCAGGTCACCTTGGTGGACAACCTGAGTTAAGAAGATATAGCTTAGAGTTCAAAGAGAAAACAGGTGGCAAGAATTTACACTGAAGAATATCAAAGAGGAGAGCATTTCAGAGAGAAAACTCTGGTTATGTGCAGAGGGCACATGCAGTCTCAGGTGTTCGACAGGGAAATAATCACAATACACTCATGAGGAAACCAACAAAGTCTAAAGAAAGAACCCATCTGAGAGAATTAGAAGGAAGAGCGCCTGGCACTCTCAAGAGGCTGGAAATAGTGCCTATTTCTAACAAATAGATTGAAAGAGAAAAGAAAAAAAAAAACACATAATGCACAGGGCATTGGGTGGAGTGCTCAGAAGTTTGTCTTGGACCAAATGCCGCTCTGGTCCTGCCTAGGAAAAACTTAAAAGAAATACTAACGGGTTATAGTGCTTCCAAATAAATAGTGTCCTAATACAGAGCTCAAGAATATTTATAGAAATACACACACACACAAATTCAGCACCCATCAAAATAAAATCCGTCATGTCTGGCACCCAATCAAAAATTAGAAAGCATGTAAATAATCAGAAAAAACATGACCTTAATAAAGAGAAAAACTGGTCAATTGAAACTGATACAGATGTGACACAGATGTTAGAATTAGTGGGGAAGGATAATAAAACAAGTGTTATCACTGTACTCCATATATTCACAAAGCTACAGGAAAAACTGAACATGTTAAGCAGAGATATAGAATATATATTTTAAAAGACCCATGTTAAACTCTAGAGATAAAAACTACAATATGTGAGATTAAAAATATATTTTATGAAATTAATGGAAAATTAGATCTTGCAAAAGAAAAAAATAATGAACTTAAAGATATATAAGTAAAAACTATTCAAGAAAACACAAAAAGAAAAAAGAACGAAAAAATGAACATTAATCAGCCAGATATGCTCTCACTTGAAAGAACCCTCACTGAAAGAGGGAGGAGGGCACAGAAAAATAATTTGTGGTAATAATGATTTTTCAAATTTTCCAAATTTAAAGATAACTATAAAGCAACATATCCATGAAGCTCAACACACCCCTAAGTTAAAAAAAAATTGTAATAATAAAAACTTGAAGAAAACATCACCAAAACACATAATAATCAAATTGCTCAAAACCAGCAGTAAAGAGACATTTTAAAATCAGCTAGAGAGGGAAAAATATACATGTGAAGTATCAGAGCCAAGAGCAACCTAAGAAAAAATAAAAACTAAATACAATGCTGTATCTTGGACAGAATCCTCAAACAGAAAAAAAATTTAAAAGATTAAGTGAAACTAAGGAACTTTGAATAAAATACTGACTTTAGTTAACAAGAATGTTTCAATATCAGTTCAATAGCTGCAACAAATGTACCATACTAATCTAAGATGTAAATAATAGAAGAAACTGAATGCACGCAGTATGTGGAAACTTCTTGTACTATTTCAGCATTTTTTTTGGTAAATATAAAATTTAAAAAAATTTCTTTTTTTAAAAAAAGTATGTACAGAAGTATACAAATAAAAATAATGGCAGATATTTTTTCCAGAAACAATGTAATTGAGAGAACCAGAAAACAATCTTTAATATATTAATGTCAACCTAAAATTCTACATTTTAAAAAATAAGTAGAGAATAGAATTAAAATTCTACACCTCTGAAAAGTAAATATAGAATAGAGAAATTTTCAGTCATACAAAAGCTGAAATAAAAGCAGGCCCTGTTGGTAAGAAATGTTAAAGGAAGTACTTCAAGCAGAAAAAAAGGAGACTAGATAGAAATACAGATCTACACCAGAAAATAACACTAGAAATGGTAGCCACTTGGGTAAATATATAAGGTTATTATTTTTATGATTTATATCTTATTAAAAGTCATTATTTTTAAGAATTAATTAACTGTGGTATAAAAAATGCAGCATATATAAAAGCAAAATCATAAAACCGAAAGCTGGTTGTTTGAGACCGATAAAATGGATAAACATTTAGGCAGACTGAGCAGGATAAAAGAGAGAAAACTTAAATCTACTATATCAGAAATAAGATGACATTACTACAGATTCAACAGATATTAAAATTACAATGAATGATTTGAACAATTTTATACCAATAAGTTTACTAACTTAGGCAAAATGAGCAAATTATTTAAGAGATATAAACTACCAGTCTCAGTCAAGAAGAAATAGCTTGAGCAAAGCTGTATCTGCTTAAATTATAAACTCGTAGTTATGAAAAGAAATCCTGGCCCAGATAGCTTCACTGGTGAATTCTTCTAAGTATTGAAGGAAAAAACCCAGCAGTTTGCCATAAACTCTTCCAAAAATTGAAGATGAGGGGATACTTCCCAACTGATTTGAACTCTATCCTAGTTCAAAAGCCAGACAAGACATTAGAGGAAAACAAAACTGGAGACCAATATCTTCAGTGAATATTGGTGCAAAAATTCTTTAAAATTCTTTTAAAAATAGAATTCAACAAATTATCAAAAGGATATTATATCACCACAAAGCGGGACTTACCCAAGAAATCCAAAGATTGGCTTATGATTTGAAAATCAGTGTAAATCACCATTTAACAAAGCAAAAATTTAAAACCACACAATCATATCAATACAGGAAAAAAATCATTTGATAGGTTCCACCATTCATTATTGATTTAAAACAATAAGAACAACAACACAACTTTCAACCGTGAAAGGGACTTCTTGAATCTGTTAATGGACATCCAATAAAAATCTCTAGTTAACATCGCAACAAACACTGAAAAACTAGAGATTTTTACCTCTACGATTAGAACAGGCAGGGTATTCACTTTCTACTCAATGTATTACTGTGGTCTGAGCCAGTATAATGGCAAGGTAAGACTAAATAAATAAATAGAAACATTCAGAGTGGAAAGGAAGTTTTACTCCCAGTTGGCATGATGATCTATGTAGAAAATACTATTGAATCCACCACAAAACGGCTAGAACTAATAAGTGAGTTTAACATGGTGCAGTATATACATTCAAGAACAACAATTGTATTTGTGCATATATATATATATATATATATATATATATATATATATACACAATCAAAACTTTAAATTTAAAAATGAATACTATTTGGAATAATGTGAAAACATATTACATAGGAGAAAATAGGAGAAAATCTGCAAATTACATGCAGTAACTGTACATGGTAGTTGCAAAACATTGGTGAGATACAGTTACCTAAATAAAAGATTTGCTATGCTCATGGTTCTGAAGACTCGATATTATTACAATGTCAATCTTCCCTGAATTGAATGATAGAGTCAATATAATTTCAATCAAAATCTCAACAGGCTATATTGTAGAAATTGATGAGATAATTCTAAAGTTCTGACTCCATGTAAAAGGCCTAAAATAGCCAAAACAACTTTGAAAGGGAAGGTGTCAAGATTTGTTATAAAACTATAGTGATTGAGATAGTTTAGTATTGATATAAAGATAAATTAATGGAACAAAATAGAAAGTTCAGATATAGACATATATATATGTCTATATATATATAGGCAATGTATTTCCCCAAAAAGGGAAAAATATACTTTTTTAAAAAAAGCTGTGCTGGACATGGATATTTACATGACCCCAAAATGAACTTCAGTCCATAGTTTGCACCATATACAGAAATTTAAAATAGACCACAGGCTTAAATATAAAACCTAAAACTTTAAAACTCATTAAAAAGATAAGAGGAAATATTTGTAATCTTTGAATAGGCAAAGGCTTCTTATGCGCAACACCAAAATCCTGATCCATATAAGGAAAAATTTATATATTAGACTTATATTGACATTAGAAAGGTCTGTTCGTTGAAGGACACAGTTCAGAGAGTGAAAAGAAAAAACACAGGTTGGTAGAACTTTTTAACAATTATATATCAATTAAAGACTGTGTTGAGACTATATAAAAAGTCTCCAAACTCAAAAACAAGAGAACAAACAACCCAATAACAAAGTGGGAAAATATTTGAATAAATACTTTACCAAGGAAGAAAAAAGGACGGCCCAACAAGCGCATGAAAACATGCTCAATGTCCTTAGTCATTAGGTCCATGCAAATTAAAGCCACAATGAGATTCAACTGCACGTCTATTAGAATGACTAAAATTTAAGACTAACTATATGAAATATTGTGAGGATAAGGAGCAGATGAAATTTCCTATACTGTTCCTGGGAATATAAAATGCTAAAACCAGTTTGGAAAAAAAAATACATAAAAAAAGTAAACATATATCTACAGTATGATCATTCTACTGCTAGGCATTTACTTAAGAGAGTTGAACACATAGGTTCATTCAAAGACTTGTACTTGAATATTCATAGCATCTTTATTCTAGTTAAAACTAGAATTAACCCAAATGTCCATCATAGGTGAATGGATAACGGAATTGTGTAAATCCATACAATGGACTACAACTCAACAAGAAAATGGAATGAGCTATTGATACACTCAAAAATGTGGATGACCCTGAAAGAAAATTGTGCTGAGTGAAAGGAAAGAGACCAAAAAAGACTAAATACTGTATAACACTATTCATATAAAACTCTAGAAAGTGTAACTAATCTTTACTGACAGACGGATCAGTGGTTGCCTGGTGAGGGGGATTTGGGGTAGGATGATGACATGCTTACCGGGAAACTTTGGGGGATGATGGATATGCTCATTATTTTTTCTGGCATTGGTTTCAAGGGGATAAGTATATGTCAAATTTTGTCAAATTGTACACTAAAATACACGCAGTTTATTATCAACTATAACAATCAATAAAGCTGTTAGATAATGCCTAGCCCATGGTAATTGCTAGTACATATTTGTTGAATAATTGAATGGATAAATGAGTGAGGGTATTAATTATTGGCTCTACTTGTAGAAAAATTAAAGCATATGAAAAAAGAACCAGATCACATAACAAATGATTACTGGGAAATCATCAAGTGCCACCTCCTTTCAAAAAAATTGCATGAACAGTACCTAAATAAAACGCACACTTTTTTTTATAGTAGTATGACTACTGATTCCCAAATATAGCAGAATTGTGAAGTGACAAGAGAAAGAAAATAAAAATCTTTCCTGTTATTTTCATGATAAGGAGAAATATGTCCATTCTGAACAAATTAGTAATCTATATATACAGTGTTCACAGTAAGTTTCATTAATAAATATATGTATAGCCAGAAAATCCACTATTTCCCAGCTGTTTAAAAAAAATAGCTTCGTTTTTCTGAAAGTCTACAAAACAATAACTGGGGAGGATCGTTTTTATGGCAGAGATAATTGTTCACTTTGTAAGAAAGTTCACAGAGGAATTATTGAAGTATCAGGCTTTGCCAGTGCATTCAGCTGTTAGTTATCAGATCGTTAACTACTTTACAGGATGAGGTTAAACTGGAGAGAAAATGAAGTTAATACACAAAAATGGAGAATCGGAACTACTTTGAATTGACTATACACCAGAAATAAGAGTTTAAGGTCTTTTGGAAAAACTAATATAAGTCAATGGAAAAAATACACATGTTTAACAAAAATTCAGTTTATGATACATTTTTAAGATGATGTCTGTAGTGGGATATAGTGTTATCCCTGTATCCCTATGTGTGTAGAGGATGCTTGGACCGAAGAGATAAGTAAGCTGACTAAGATTTGACGAATTGAATATATATCATATTTAGTTAGAACATATTCAGATAAAAACCATCTATGTTTCTCATCCCCAAAGAGAGCATATGTGAGGAAATTTGTGAGCACTATCTCAAACTTAATGCATCATTCTAGACCTCCTTAGACCACCTTGCCTTTGCAGGTATGTCTCCATGGAACCAAGGGAAAGTACAGTTGATAAACCAGTGACATTTATCCTCATTCACTATTGTGGCCTGAGCTAAGTGATGTGTGAAACTGCCCTGGGTATGGCTCTGTGACCTCAATACTCTGTAAAATTGTGATATGTGGGTATAGTCTTTTTTTATTAGCATGCATGTCAGAGAACCAGACCAACACACATCTTTTATTTCATTCGGTAAAAAAGTGAGATTCAGCTCTATAGCAACCAGTATAGTGGGATATAATGACCCCACAATATAACTAGGAAGAGCCAGGTTGAATCATCTTTGTGTTCACAGATAAATATTTTCAGAAACCGCAGATTTAAAACAAACCAGCAACCAAACAAGCAAACAAACAAACATAATCGCTTCTCTTAATCTGTTATCCCTACTTGGAAGCCAATATGTTCATTGAGCACTGCTAACAATTTTGTTGGTTACATTTACTCCAAACAGACATTTGTGCTGAAGCATCAGTGGTACACCAGAGGAGTAACACTTTATATCACTGATTTTCACTAGGCACTGAGACACACCACAGGGCACCATCCTACCATATCAAGCATCACTGTCTTTTCCACTGGGCACCATTTTTCATATCCCTCTGCTGATGTGCCAAGGCAGTGTCATGTTCTTCTCGTCCAGCCAATCAACATTTAAAGAGTCTGCTACTTGATGACAAGGAGACAATGGTTAACTGAAATAGACCACCCTTGTTCTTAATAAGCTTTCAACGGGGGACTGCTACACAATTTAGAAGAGTGTCTGGACCCAACCAGAGGGTTGGAGAAATAGAGAGGGGCTAGACTGGGCAAAGCTTTACCTTAAAAGCAATGGGGGGTCGTCAAAGTGTTATGGGGAATACATGGTCATGTGTGCTTTTTTGAAAAAGGGCTGCCTGGTTGCAGTGAGCCAAAAAGAATAGATGTGGAGAAAGTACTGATAAGCCTCTTGTTTCAGCCCACCTGAGGTAAGAAGGGATGCATCAATCTGAGAGAGTTTCAGAGGGAAAAAATCAGGACTGGTGATAGATTGAATACAGGCCATGAAGAACTGCAGGATGCTACAGGGATGGCTCCCAGGTTTCACACTTTCTCTGACAGAGAAGGGAAAACTCTCTTTGGTGTTACAACTCTTACAGGATCTCAAAGAGTGCTTTCTCTGTCTGCCTGCCTGTCTGTCTGTCTGTCTATCTATCTATCTATCTATTTTAAGAAATCACCATTTACTGATTCCTTCCTATGTGCCAACAGAGCGTTAAATTTCTCAACATGCAATAGTGCATTTGATTCTCTGAACAATTCTATGAGCTAGATAATCACTATCTTTTTCAATGAAATGACAGGAAGAGTGAGGGACTGAGCATTAAGTAAACATGTTCAAGGCCATTCAGCTAGAATGGGACAGAACTGGGGTTGGTAGCTTGGCAGTCTAATTCCAGAGGCCTCGTTCTTAAAAATGCTGTGCTAAACTCTAGTGAAACAGCCTTCTCCGTTTGTATTTATTGTCTCTTTATAATGCAGATACAAATTTATGGAAGAAGGGTGTGTGTGTATGAATGTGTGTTTCCTTTGCGCATGGGGTTATCTGTGATACATGCAGATATGTGTGTATTAGTGTGTCACGTATGTTGCTGTATGTCTAGGTATAAGTGTGTGTTGTGTGTGTTCTTGTGTGGCATCTATCTGTGTTATCTCTATGTGCTTGTGTGTGCATGTGCGTGTGTGGTATAGGTGTACGTGTGCACATGCTGGGCTAAGAGAGAAATCATTTCACCCTGACAAGGAAGCATTTATTCTCAAGTAGGCTTGTTATGCCCTGATCCTTTTCTTCATTAACACAGTCTTTTTCCATCCTGAGTAAAGTGCAAATTATTTTAAAAGAGAGAATCTCTCAGGTCTCTAGCATCATATTAAGTTAATTTTTATTATAGTGTTTCTTAACTATTTGTAGGTTTAAAGCTCTTATATAATATAAAGCAAAAATAAGTTTATAAGTTTAATGCAAACAAACAAAACAAACTAAAAGTAACAGCATGAATGTACTGTGAGGGATGATGTTGGCAGTGTGTAAAATTCCTCCACCATTTTCCACTCTACACGATATTGTATACTTTTTTCATTCGATGAAACTTGATGTAATTTGGCCTACACTTCATGTAAAAACAACATTTATGTATTAAATCATTTTCCCCTTTCTTTTTCTTCTCATTATCACACAATAATTAAAATAGCATTATAGAAAAGCTAATGTTGGCACTAAAAATTCTTGAATTACAGTTACAAGTTGGTGTGTTCTTATAGTGTATTTTGTTTATTTATACTTGTGTCCAAGTTGAACATAAAATTTTAAACAAAAGTCTTGGAACTCTTGAAGTCTTGTTCTAGAAACACCGCCTTTGGAGTTTGTGACCCTATAGAGGCTCTTTAGTGTCTCACACAAGCAGTTTTCTCTCTGACAATCCACCATTCCATTAACATATTCAGATCATTAGGATCCCAAGAGGGGACACAGATTGTCCTTATGCCCCCCCCCCCAACCAAGTTCAAACAATTCCTTCTTTATAGAGATGTTATAGCTATAATCGTCGCTTGCATAGCATTCAATGGAATGGTAAAATTTTCATTCATTTATTGCTTCCGCAAATATACTCACTTTAGGGCTTTGGTGTGGCACTGGGGGTACAAAGGTGGGTGAGATGAAATTTCTGCTTCAAGGACCTTAGACCATTACCAGGTGATGATAAGAGATACAGACACCTCATCCAGTCTCAGTGTCCAGAAAGAGTTTCCTGGAAGACATGATCTGTGAGCTAAATTCTGAAAGATAAGCGGCAGTAAGTTAGAGAGAGAAGGAGGGGTATTTCCAGCAGCAGAAGCAGCGTGTGAGAAGAGAACTAAAAGCAGTCGAATTTGTTTGGGTCAGAGTGTAGGGTGGTGGGTGATGAAAGGAACCATGTCCTGAAGTATCTGGCATGCCACTCTTAGGTTTTGGAATTTTGCCCTGAAGCCATGGAAAGCTGGTGCTTGAGTATCAGACAGACCTGCAGTGTATATAACAGTACTTTGAAAGTTCAGTGAAAAAAAGGTATGAAAGATGGGGGAACCCAGCACGGCCAGGATTAAGAAAATGAATTAGCAGGATGAAATAGGAATATAATCATGGTTCAACTAGGTAGTGGTAATACAAGGGTAGAATTGATAAGATTGAAGATCTGTAAGAAGACAAAGTTTTGTTTGAACTTGCTGAAGAAATTGAAAAAAAATTTTTTTAAGTCAAAGATAAGGCCCTGACTTCTAGCCTGGATGTTAGTGGGGATTTGAGAGCAATCAACATTGAGCGTTCACCATATGCGATATTAGAACAAGCGTTTTATGTGTATTATTTCCCTTAATCATCTCTACATTCCTTTAAGTCTGGTTTATAATTTCTTTTTTCTTTAAGTTGAAGATCCTGACAACTCAGAGTGATTTCACAACTTGCCAGTTTTGAAACATTCACTGAGCTAGAAAACACAAGAGGAGCAATAGTTGTTTGGGGAATGGAAGAGGAGTTGAATTTTGGACAAGCTGACCTTAAGTCATACATTACGGAAGACTGAGAGCTGCACACATAGGCCATGACCACTGCACTCAGGAGTTCTGCTGTGTCCTGGATCTGCAAGAATGCAGCTGTATCTGCATGTCTGGAGCTCAGCATAAAGCACCAAGCTATGGATTTTAAATTTGGAACATCAAGTTATAGTCTCTGAAAAACAAAAGGCACTCAGTAAATGTTTATGAGTCAAATTGATGATAATTGAAGCCTTAAGAATGAGTAAGAGCATTCCAGGAGTGTGTGTAGAGAAGAGGGTTATATTACAAATGCATTTCAAGACTGGACAATTGAAGGAACACCATGAAAAAGACGATGAAGATTTAGCCAGAGCTCTAGGGTGAAAACCAAGAGGGTTGTGTCTCAGAAATCAAAGGATGAGAAGGTTTCAGAAGGAGAATCCTGCCACCAGGGTCAAATGTTACCAAAAGTCAAGGAAGAAAACTTGGAAAGGCGACATGGGATTTAGCTGCAAGGAAGTCTAAGAAGAGTTTTGATGCATGGAGAGGGATGAGAATTAAGCAGGGGTGGTAGAATCTACATGTTGGGGGCTTGTTAGGAGTCAGCATTTTTCACTTCTTTCTGATCTCAAATGAATATAGAGTCTTACCACTTGGAAATCTGTCAAATCAGGGCACCGGTATTCTATCACAGTAGAAATTTGCCAGATAATCTCACTGTTTGAATTTAAATTTGGACTTTGTTACAATTACATAATTTCAGACTCTTTAATGTCCATATATTTGAAAAACGGGATCACAGAAACATGCCATTTGAAAGCCCCAGCTATTTGAATAGTCTGACGTCATTGTCTTCAAAAGACATTGAAGTTCAGGGTTCTTTCCCAACTATTGTGCCGCTAGACTGGTGCCATTTGCTCTCTTCCACGTTGCCTTACTAGGTTCAAGTGTTTGCTGTATTGAAACATTATTCAAGGAAAACTCTATCTTTCTAGAAATAATCTGAGAATAAACAACTTTTGAAAAACATGCCCAGAAGCACAAAACAAAGGGAAGACCCCCAGTTTTGGAAACCACACACTACATGACACCACCTTGACGCCATATAGACATTAGGGGTCAGAGAAGCAGCTCTACCCCAGGTTCTGCTAAATGGCTCGCTTGGATATATTTTCCCTTCCCCAGTTTTTTGCTAGCAATAAGTAAAGACTTAAGGTTTTCTGTTCACTCAATGAACAAATAATTAACAGTTCACTTTCATAATTAAAAAGCTTTACACTGATAAAAAGACACAGATGGTTGAGCAGTTTTACTAGTTACTCTCACAGGAAGTCATCACGTTTATCCATCATCCCCTTTGAGATGGATACAGCATATAGGCTTATGTAACCCAGATATGACTAAGGCCTCAATCCTGAAGGTAAAGTTTGGCCTCCAGACCGAATGAACTATGACTTGGTCTCTGATTCCTATCAGTCTCAGTCTTAGTGAATCCAGGAACTCAAGGCAGCTAACAAATTAACTCTTCTAATTAGACTTGGAAAGCTGGTGACTCTAGCTTCCTTCCTATATTTTACTAACAACGACACTGGCAATATGTAGAATTTCTAAATTTTTATCTTTTTATCCTTCTATTATCTCATCTTTTCCACAACTTAGTGACACATGGAAAAGA